>NC_056524.1:65489020-65493706 GCF_019175285.1 Sceloporus undulatus
TATTATTATTATTATTATTATTATTATTATTATTATTATTATTATTATTATGCTTTTATTTATAAAGCGCTGTAGATTTGCTGTATATACAAACAATAAAATAGATACGAGTAAACCTTTCCATGGCGTACAATCTAAGAAATAATAGCATAATACATATAAATAATACATAACAATACAGGAAAGGGTGCAAGTCAAAATAACCCCAAATCCTCGTTTTTACAGTCCCTCTATTACATAGAGTCAAATGTCCCCATTCACATTAGGTGCCTTTATACTCTACGCGAGATGTTTATATAAATGCAACGAAGGGGAGAATTATTGCTCCCAGGAAAGCCTCCCTGGGCTGACCAGACCCGTCCTCCTTTTCCAGGACCCGTCCTACATTTCCACCTTCCGTCCAGGAGGCATTTCAAAACGTCCTCCATTTGGAGCAGGACTGAGAAGCATGGATTTCTATAGATACATTACTCTGTGGAGACATGAATGATGAGTGGTTTTAGCTTTTGTTCTGTCATGTTCTATCTTTTCCTGGACTGTCCTCCATTATGCCGTGACTTGCCTCCCTTTGCGGTGAGGACATCTGGTCACCCTTTGCCTCCCCAAAACTCAAGTGATTGTATGTATGTATGCATATATATACATACACATATATGGTATTTAAATGGATGTGTGTGTGTATGATATTTAAATGTATATATGAGATATTTTAAAAAATTGGAGATAATTAAATGTGTGTGTGTGTGTGTATATATATATATATATATGATATTTAAATATGTGTGTATACATACACACACACACACATATATAGGATATATTTAAATGTTTTATATATATACATATATATGAGACATTTAAATGTGTGTGTGTATGTGTGTATGTGTGTATGTGTGTATGTGTGTATATATATATATATATATATATATATGAGATATTTATATGTACATATATATATATAGAGAGAGAAAGGGGAGATATTTAAATGTGTGTGTGTGTGTGTGTGTGTATAGGAGATATTTAAATATTTATTTATACACACACAGAGACACACACACAGACACACATATATATATACATTTACACACACACACACACACATAAACATTTAAATAACATTTAAATATCTCTCTCTATACACACACACACAAACATTTAAATATTTTATAAATATCATAGATAGATAGATAGATAGACAGACAGACAGACAGACAGACAGACAGGAGATATTTAAATGTTTAGGCATATTGCAATCCCAAAACTATGGGGTGGTGGTGGTTATAAAGGTGGTTTTTGGAGCCAGTGGGGAGCAGTGGTTTGAGTGTTGGACTCCGACTCCGACTCCGGAGTCCAGAGTTCAGTTCCTCACTCATGAAACCCATCTGGGACGAGTCACACTCTCTCAGCCTCAGGGAAAAGCACTAGCAAACCTCCTCTGAACAAACCTTGCCAAGAAAACCCGACGGAAACGAATTTAAGGCACCCAACACATTTACACACACAAAGGAGTCTTTCCTCTTGGAAAGGCTTCCCCAGCCATAGAAATGTTTATCTAAATGCAAATATTCTCCCTCCCCTAAAGTAAATAAACAAACAAACAAATAGCCACCTCTGGAGAAAAACGCCCATCTTCTATACAACCCCTCCTGAGTGTTATATGGCTGCTCACAATCCGGGTTTGTCCAGTGCCCTCTCCCAATTTCCAGTCCTTTGGAAACTCTGGGGTCCTGGTGCTTAGCCCTGACTCAAGCGTTGAAGGGAATCGACCCAGGGCTAAACCTCATTGATTCAAGTGGGGGATAGGATTCAGAGAGGCATCCTATTAGGCTTTCTGCAAAGGGGTCTTGCAGCCTCTTTGAGGTCCAAAACACACTGCAGAAATAACCCAGTCTGATTAGAGTCAGGGCTAGGGACTCTTGGGAATTGGAGTTTGTTGTGGCACTAGAGCACTCTGGCAAGGCTCAACCTCTCACAAAACTACAGCTCCCAGATTTCCATAGCCTTGGGTCTCTTCTACTGTCTTCCACCTTTCCTAGCATCTTTATCTTTTCTAATGATTCATTTTTCCTCACAATGTGGCCAAAGTAGGCGAGCCTCCATTTAAACATCTTGGCTTCCAGGGAGAGCTCAGGCTTGATCTGTTCTAGGACCCATTTGTTCGTCCTTTTGGCTGTCCAGCATCACATCTCAAAGGAGTTGATTTACTTCCTATCAGCTTTCTTCACTGCCCAGCTCTCACATCCAGACTTATGGTGATTAAGGCTTGGACTATCCTCACTTTAGTGTTGGGTGGTATGCCTTTACACTTCATGATCTTGCCCAGTTCTTTCACAGCTGCCTTTCCCATTCCTAAGTCTTCTTCTGATTTCCTGACTGCAGTCTCCGTTTTGATCAACATTTGAACCAAGGAACACGGTTCAGATTTCACCACCCACCTGTCTTAAACTCTCCCTCTGCTTTCTTTGGAGCTCATCGCCTGCTTTCCAGAGGAGAGGAATTCAGGCGATCGATGCCTACTTAACTTGGGCAAAACGTTGGAACTAAAAGGCTTGCATCTCCCCCTGGCACGACGTTTCCAAGGTCCCTGTTATTCCCCAGTCATTGGCAACCACAGATTCAAAGAACATTAGGGAAGGGAATTCGCCCCCAAATACAGGCCAGACCTAGGTTCAGGGGACTTAAAAAAATTACACACACACACACACAAATCTGGGAGGAAATTGTGATCCCTTGGTCTCTGCCAACCACACAGGCTACCCAAGGCTACCTGTGCTGTATTCCAGAAGTACAGTATATCCCCTCGATTTCATTTCAGTAGAGGAGGGATGCTTAATATCCGACTCAGGGAAAGAAAGAAAGAATGAAAGAAAGAGGAAGGAAGGAAGGAAGGAAAAGAAAGGGAGAAAGGAAGGAAGGAAGCAATCGTGAAACAGGGCAACGAAAGTGTGTGGCCAAATGCCAAGACGTGGTTGAGTGATACCAAAAGGCGTGCCCCCAAACTACCTCCACATCCCAATCTGTAGGCCTTTAAACTTGACAGAGGATGTTGCTGTAATAAATAAGATTCAACATGTCAATTGGTGATTTCCCAAGATGGCCCTGGACCTAGACCAATACTTTCACTCTTTCCTTTCAGGCAGCTAAAATGACAGGCAGCATAATGTGTGTTTGTAATGGTAGCTTCTTTGGATTGTGGCTTGTAAGGTCTGGATTCAAGTCCTGGCTGATTGGCCACCAGACCTCCAGTTATTCTCCTCCCCTGCCTACCTCATAGGGCTGCTGTGAAGATAAAGTAGGGAGGAGGAGGAAGGAGGACAGGATAGAAGAGGCAAATGCAAGGTGAGTCTTTTGTGGCAATGGTTGGATGCACCAAAACCATTGTAAGGCAAGCATTAGTAATCTTTGGAATAATAGCAATTGCACACACCTTTCTTAAAGAGGAGCATACATGCGTGTCTCCCAAGCAAAGAGAGGTGGGACTCAGGAGGCCCTCACAATTGAGGCCCTCAGCTGCTGTTTGCTTAGCTTCTGTCTAGAGCCAGTGGGCTCTGGTTCCACCAAAACCACCACTACACTTCCCAGAATCTCCATAGCTTCAACCATGGCATTATTTAAAAAGTGTGTCAAATTGGATTTTTTGCAGTGTGGATGCAGCTTGTGACCTTTCCGGGAAGGACCCCTTTGACTCTCTAAAGATCATGTTTCGCTATCAAACAAAGAAATTCTTTGTATCCTGGGAGTTGGCCCATTCCTTCTCCAAGGGAACCAGACTCATTGAAGATCTCCTTCTATGAACCCACGTATTTGGCGCCGAACCGACGGGGCAACCCCTTTATAGGCTGGCGGTGCTGAGGACCGTCCTCCTCAGATGCTGGAGAAGAGAGCCTCTTCGAAGGATCCACACAAATCCAATGAGATTTAGTTCGCTGGGACTGACTCTTTCCATTGATTTCCGTGGTTCTCATCACCGAAGCAGGATAAAGTTTGGATCAGCCTACCTGATCCAAAAAAAAGTTTCTCTTCCTGCGTCTTCCTTCCTTCTTCTTTTCCTTCCTTCCATTTATTATTATTATATTATATTATTATTATTTTATTTTAATTAAACACGCTGTAAATTTTAAACAGCTGTACATACAGTCTTTTTAATTAGACGGTTCCTTCCTTCCTTCTTTGTAAAGGTACCAATCCAAAAGAACAGAAACAAAACAAACTAAGTCCCATGATCCAAGATGCTTTTATTTTGCATGCAAATGAACCACAGGGACTATTTCTACCAAACTGTCCACCGCCACCGGAACAAAGCAGAGAGCCGCCCTTTTATTACAGAAAGACGTGCTTAAGTTTCCGGACCCTCCTTCTGAACTTTCAATAACCCAAAATTAAAAAAAATGTGTGTTCTTAATGAGATGAAACTCTATGTCTTATCATTTGGCACCAAACGAAAAGTGATTTTGCTCCCTCCTTGTCTGGGTCAGCCTTGGCCTTGACTTTGCAGGTGCACTGTTATCGTGCCAAAACTCAGAACAGAAGGTGCAAGGTGGGGAGAGACAAGTAAGGTGGAGAAGGGGGGCAAACCCAGCCAAAGGAAGAGCTGCGAGAGAGGGGGGTTATTCAAACCCTCACACTCCCTCTCCCTCCCTCCCTTTCCCTTCCCTCCCTCCTTCCCTTTCCTTTCCTCCTTCCCGT
>NC_056524.1:65493731-65494245 GCF_019175285.1 Sceloporus undulatus
TATGTAATATCTAGTTTGGTCCGCAGTGAATTTGTTTAATCTGTCTGTCTGAGACATGTCACCTAAATAGTTGGTTTTTTAAAAAATATATATGTATTACATGGGGAGAGGGGAACTGATAGAATTCTAAAATTTGTTTTAACCATGTTTTCACATTATTGTTGTCCACTGAAAAATGAGAAGTCAAAGCCTGCATTTAATATTTGTAGAAAAGTATAAATTGTACCAAAAGCATAATAATACATATATGGGATAACGTGTGCAAACACCACAATACCATAGAATTAACACATGAACCTAAAGCCTAACTTTGCATTAAATACAACTGAAGTCTTCCAACTGATCAATCATATGCCTTGCTCAACAAATATAAATGCATTAATGCTCCCTGTTGTCTCCATCTGGTGAAATAAATCTTTGTCTGCAGGGTGCCCCTAAACCTCTGGGACCTTCTTCTGAATGACAGAAGAGGAACATATCTACAGTCCCAGAAAGGCATCGCTTATGTGTTTTT
>NC_056524.1:65494270-65539495 GCF_019175285.1 Sceloporus undulatus
TATGCTTATAAACATTACAACTCTACACTCAAAAACAATCAGAGGAGAAAAATTTGCCTTACAAACCTTTACAACAGTTACATGCTTAAACAGTTCACAGATGATCGCTTTAACAAACCATGCCCTGTTGTTGTTTTTTTAAAAAAAAAACTTGGAAACTCCTTACTGCACGATCTGGATATCACTATAAACCGCCTCCCAAAGAATAAAAACAGAGATTGCAACAACTGGCAAACCAGCACAAACTCAAATAACTATATTCAAGACTTCATGCTTCTTTAAACTATCAGGAGAACCCATAAAGTTTTCCATCCCAGTTTTTCATCCCTCCGGAAAACTCCCCAACTGTCCTAGGAGCCTTTTTGACATTTAACAGGTGACCACAGGTGATGAGACACAGGAGAAGGAACTTCCCGAAGTAATGCCATTTATAATCCTGTCAAAATCACTTTCTAAATTAATAATAATAATAATAATTAATATAATCATAATAATAATTAATAATTACTAATAATAATAATAAACTTTATTTATACCTGCCTCTCGTCAAAGAAACTTGACAGATACGAATTTTTTTTAAGTTATTGCTTGGACTCTCTATTCTGCACAGGTTCAGAGATATAGTCAATCCGTAGGACTTATCTAGTTTCTACGAGCAGTGAAGGTGCTTGCTCTAGTCACGCAGTCTTTAGTGTTAATGCTTACCTTTATACACAGTTATTTGTGAACGAATTTCTTTAAACTGCTATGTGTGTCTACCCCATTTTGACCCGGAAGGACGTCTGTCCTCCTGGAAGTTTACAGACCTCTCCATAGCAAAACCAGCCACCATTACTGAAGCCTGAGATGAGAACATATTTACGTTGCGAGTCGGGCGAGTGTCTGCCTCATGGTGACACAGCTTCTAACTGGGCAGAGTTTGCTTGTTTGCATGAGGGAATTGCATTTTACTCCTTTTGTAACAACAATACAACCAATTTGATTTAGAAGCAAGCGTACTTACGATTGTTGCTTCTGAGCTGGTTGCGTGTTGCTTCTTCACTTGTCGATGTTTTCTGTGAACATACAGATGCTTTCCTTTCTTTGACAGCCTGGTTAATCAACAAGGCAGAGTGGAACATGTTTGGGTCTTGCATTGCCGTTTCTTTTATGTTTGCTGGAAGCTGCAGTACACGTACCAGGCCAACCAGTCCAGGAGAGACGCCTGAGGCCTACACCAACTTCATTAATAGCCAAATCAAATAAACACCTTATTTATTAATCCTTTTTGGACCGCAGATTGGCAGCATAATACTTTAAGGCTTGTTTCTTGGCAATAACAGAACTTTCTTAGAAGATAGGTAAGAGTAGTAAAATAATCATGCCAAATCTGACAGATATCTGTCTGTATTAAGAGGAACAGGATGGAGACAGGAGTCCCTTAATTTTTAAGTTAGTATTTCTTGTATAGAAACGAAAGCAAGGAGGGGAATGGGAACATCATTCAGGGGACATTGAGGCAGGGAATGGTTTACCTCGAGGTGCAGGATCAAAGCCAGCTTCGAACAGACCTTGGATTGTGTTGCATTTCAAGAGGGCTGCTCATTGTTGAGTACAGTACCAACTACTTGGCAAGGTTAGCCAAAAACACATTTTGGGTGCCTGAAGCAGAATAAGCACTTATGAGTGTGCGCATGAACAAACCGTCTCATCAGAGTCCACAACAATCAAAGCCAGTGGAGTAATTTATATGATCGACAGCAAACTCACAAAAGCCACCTATCTTGCCTCACAACAGTTCACAGATGAAAAACTGGGATATATGTGGTTGTCAAGCAAAACTGCCTGTGGCAAGGGATGGTAACGTTCTTAATGTGGACGTACACACAAACAAAAACCAAACAACAAAAAACGGGGGCTTTTTTTAGGGACGGGGGGAGGTTGCAGCAGTTTTACTTTGACCTAAGTTTAATGGAAAGGATAAGATTCCACTTCCCCTCTCCTCCCATGACTGATCCTTTAATTAGATGGCAAGCTGTCTGAACTCAGTTTACAGTGACTGAAATAAGTGAGGACAAAGGGGGGGGGGTGTGGTAGGGAGGGGGGAGAGACGGTAGAAGAAGGAGGGAGATTAGGAGAGAAGAGAAGAAAGGAGGGAGAGGAGGAGAAGAAAGAAAGTCAGAAATGGAGACATTTTACAAGAGCTGAAAAAAAGCGGGACACTTAGAGGATAATCAGATTGAAGAGCCAAACTGGACACAGTTGCAAAGTATGATGTTCTGAACCTTCTAGCATTAAAAGAAAAGCAAGTCTGTTTCCTAGTACAGTGTACCGGGTTACGAAAATTAATTCGTTCCGCGCCGCTTTCGTAACCGAAAAGCCTTCGCAAGCGCAAACCCATAGGCGCTAATGGGGAAAACGCCGCGATTTCGTGTGAAATAGCGCCGGAAAGCACCAAAAATTTTTCGTAACCCGAAAAAACGTCGAAGCCGGAACAGTTTTTTTGAATGGATTTTTTTCGTAACCGGAAATTTCGTAAGGCTGCGCATTCGTATCCCAGGGTACCATGTACTTCTAAACTCACCCTTTCTTCTGTATCTCAATGGTATACACAGCACTGTTATTTCTCCTTTTGTGTTTCACCAGTCCTGTAAGAGAGCATATATAAAACGTACTGCCTACAGTGGATACTCTCTTTGCCTATTTGCAGGGCAAAAGTGTTACTAGTTAAAACACAGGACTTTCTAATACAAGGCCTATAAAAGTGGAATTTTATCAGGATAAATGCATCTGCCTTGTCACACAATGTCATGTTCATTCTGCTGCTATCTTTCATATTATTGTTACTGTAGTGCACCTTTCATTGATAGGCAAAACCCACCAGTAGGCTCTCAATCTGTTGCTATTCCATTTCTGCCTTGCTGATAGGTCCTTCTGCTGCAGCTCGCTTCTTGAGCAGGCATGTGGTTTTAAAAATTCTGCAAAGATATGATAGTTGAATCAGAACTAGGGCCCAAACAGAACTCAGTGTCATTTTGGGTTATGCTGTTTAAATGATGCAGCGTTCCTAAGAGGCCAGAAGCTACATGAAAGCTGCACTCCAGTCTTAGGACTGTAGTGTGCTTGTGGTGCAGCTTCCAGCTTCTTGGGACACATGCACCATTTAAACAGCATACCTCCAAAATGACCCAAAGCAGCTTTATTTTGGCTTGTCTATTTGGGTCCCAAATTGATTCAAAGTTGTGGAAATAGTGATGTCATGAAATCAGAGCCGATTTACAGCTGTCATGAAACTGTAGGACTGTTTTTTACCAACATCTTCACTGTTGAACATCAAATGGCAACATCTTCTTGTCTCTGTTTTGACTTTTTTCTTGGTTTAAAATATAACTACATCTCTGGTAATTTTTGATACTCTCATTGCGTGTATATTTGTGTCCTAGATGTTTGATTCTTGATCCTATGCCATTTTTGCTATGATTTTAGATAACAATAAGGCAAAACCAATAGGGTATTTATTATCTGTTACTTATATCTTCGTACTAATACCAATGAATGATAACCAGAGACTTATACTTCATCGTTTCTATAATCTGAAAGCTGTAATCTGGATCAAGTAAATCAATATTAGGAGATATCCATTTAAATATATGGTCATATAAAACTTTTAAATTAATTATTATCCAATATTCAATATTATTCAGTAAAACTCTTGTCTTTTCCATTACGATCTACAGAAAAGGGAGGAAAAATAGATAGAACTTCAAATTTTTATTTCCCATCCCTCTTTGTTGTCCCTCACTTTTCCCACCCTCTTTCTTCATTTTACTCTCACACCTTCCTTCACAAAGCCACCACACTTCTTCACCCCCATCGTCTTTCCCACTTCAAATTTCATGTTAACTCTTCCTTCTAAATATTCAGTGTCTTAAATAAGCTCAGTGCCTTGTCTTTCTGTTTTTGCTTCTCGTTATTTTCCTTTGATTGGTTGTCCCTTTTCTTTCCATGTTTCTATGTTCCTTCAGTCAGAATTCTGTTTCTTTCTTTTTCTTTTTTCGTTCCAATGCAGTTTGGATATGTACCAAACTGGTATAAACATGTGGGTTTATTCTGTCACTGATGGAAAATAATAATATATATGAAGAAGGCCCTTACCCTGGGTGTGTACATAAGATTGATCCCACTATTTTACCTCCACGCTGTAATAGACACTGGAGGCATTTCAATTGGATCAACACATTACGTGTGATCTGAATGCTGTACTGGAGACATGGAAAATTTTATTACCACTGTATACAGACATTTTGGATGGTGATATTACAGATCATGCTTATGTGCACCATGTCACTTCATCCCATTTCACGTTTTCAAAATTCTTCTCTGTGTGAGTGACACAGGGTCTGCTGTTCAGGAATACGAAAAATTCATTTATGTATAAACATGGTTGTGCTATTTAGATCCTGTGCCCATTAAAAAAAAAACAGTGCTCTAAAAACATTTAAGTCCATGTCCCTAAAATTCAATATCATTAATTTACAGTATGAGATGACAACAGTGTTTATATAGCCTACGCAGCAGTTTATATAGAACTGGGCCAAAGGGAGACGGCAGGGGAGAGTGTTTTTATATAGGTAGAAATATCATGCCATCTAGTGGCTTAGTATTGTTATGATTAAATGAAATATTGTGCGAGTGATTTAGTTTCAGGTTTGTTGCTGTGTTGTGTGCCTTCAAGTTGTTTTTATTGTTACGGTTCGCAGTATAATGAGGGGACAAATAAGCGAGGGTCCATTGATCCAGATGACCTTTTTAATGCATTACATTGACACAGGGGAACAGCTTCTACCAAACTGCTCAACTAACAAAGCAGGGAGCAGTTCCTATATAGCATTCAGCATTCCAACAAACAGGACGTAACACTGATTTTGGCACTCCAACAACCAGTCTGTTATTAAGGCTCTTTTGTTCTCTCGAGGAGTCTGGGACCTTGGGCATCTCTGATTTTTCTGCATTCCATCATCCCCAAAAAAGCCTCTTCTAAAATACATATTACTCTTACACACTTACCAAGCATTAATGCCAAAGCTAGCTTATTATTATTGTTAACAGTGCCTTACTGTTTAGACAGTACATTTCCTTGACACTCACATTATGGAACTTATGGCGACTCTTGAGGACTGAGGAAATTTGGGGACTGAAGGAAAATTCATGAGGATAGCAAAAATCCTTAGTTGGAGAGCAATGGCATTACCCCTAACACTCTGTAGCTACACCTCTGTCAGTCTCGCCTACGACTCATACCTGCTTAGCTCCAGACAGCGTTGCTATGCATCTGTTTCTCAACCCACCTTGATAAAATGGTTTTGGAAACAAGAAGGGCACACAGAAAAGTAGTCACTTTCAGAGAAATGATATTCCTGCTCAGAATTACTTAGGGTGAAAATGAATTTATCAGTTTGAAATATTATTTCACTAGGGGACATGTCCCTCCCTCTTTACAATACTGACAATGAAGTTGTGAGGGAGAAGAATCATGGAGACATCTTAAAAAAACAACATGGGGGGGGGGGAGCTGAAGAATTGGGGTGACTTTAAAGGCAACATTAACTAGATACATGCCCATTTAGGTAACAAAAAGCAACTTCTTCCACAGTAAATACTGTATATAATCATGTATAAGTCTAGAAATTTTAATCAGAAAAAGTGACCCCAACAAACCTGAGTGACTTATACAGGTCATGTAGTCCTTATTATATGAAAGGAACCATCTCCTGGTGAAAAGTATAGAATCCTTTGTCTGGAAGCACTGACGTCCCTCTGTTCTCTCATCAGTCAGCTTTTAAAATGAGACAGATAGTTATGCCTCCGTAATTCTTGTAAGTTCTTTGCATGTTTCCTTTGGCTTCTCCTTACATCCTTTGTTACATGGACAACTAAATTTTACCCTCGCCTATCCAGGGTCATATCCAAATCCATAATTTTTGCTCCAAAACCTGCCCTTGACTTATACATGAGATCGACATATAGTTGAGTTTACGGGTAACTATGACTTGGAAGTGACTAGAGAGGGGAGCCTTGGACCTGACCCAGTAGGTGTACAGTCCTTGGAGACAGGCGGTGGGGTCCAGCAGGTGGTCTAAGAGCCTGCCCTTCTATCTTTCCTGGTGACTGGACGGAATCTGGTACATGCGTTTGAAGACCATTAGGAAATAGTGAACTCAATGCTATCAGATAAAGTGTATGAGTATGTTGTTGTTTTTGTGTGTTTGTGTTTCTGACTTATGGCAACCCTAAGGCAAATCTATCATGGGGGTTTCATGGCAAGATTTGTTCAGGGGTGGTTTGCCATTGCCTTCCCCTGAGGCTGAGAGCATATGACTTGCCCAAGGTCACCCAGTGGGTTTCATGACTGAGTGGAGAAATGGAACCCTGGTCTCCAGAGTCGTAGTCCAACACTCAAACTACTACACCCCACTGGCTCTCATGCTGCTAAGAAAGTGCAGCCCCCTGCTCTATGTGAGAGCCCAAGATACAAGATTTTGTTAGTGGAAAGAAAACCTAGGTGTGCTGGGTTCATAGGCATCCAGAAAGAACAGGTAGCTGGTAAGAGGCTCCCAGGATCAGGTTCTCCAACAGCTTGAGGGTGACAACTTGTACTTACATGTTCTGGGTTAATTATTGCACATGTTCTTTTGAATATTTGGTTGTGTGCTGTTTTTGGCAGCTCATATGAGCAGGAAAAACAGAATATTTATTTATCTCAATTTGTACACTAAACTTTTGAGAGTAAGCACACTTAACACAGTCCTAATGAAAACTGAGGACTTTACAACTGAGTAAATACATTTTGAATTGTGCTGGGAGCTTGCTTTATGATCAAAGAGCTCCTGGTTAATTCTCTCTTAAGCACGGTCTTTTAAAGAAGAAAATGTATTGACCTGAACGTGTGTTTTACATTCTTTATAGCAGCCTTCATAACATTCTTCCTTAGCTGGGCTTAGCGTCTTTTACACTGTAATGTCCACTTTATTATAATGTTTTCCCACACTTTGCAGCACAAATAAGCCTGAAAGAATCGATTTACAGTAGGAAAATGATCTAATAATCCTACAGAGGAACTAGTTAATACTGGCTGTACAGAACAAGCTGCCAAAAATGCAAAGTAAGCGGGGAGGGTGGGAGATGGGAATTTATATTCTTCTCTAATCCCTTTCCAGGTATAGAGCTCTTCTTAATCCATACAGCTGCTTAATCCATCCCAGATCCAGGAATTCATTTCTTCACTTGTTTACTTCAATTAAAAATACTTTGGATAAATAAAATTCACATGTAATCATGCATTATGGAAAGAAGTGGCTGCACTCTTAGAAAAAGATGACCTTTCTCTCACCACTGGTAATACTGCTTCTTTGCAATAGACTGGGAAATTAATTCTCAATAATACAGATGAGCAAACTCACATTATTTTCTTCTTTTAAAAATTGATAAATAAAGTGAGAAATTGCTCATATAATTAAAACAGTCATCATAATTAAAAAATATTGTAGGTGAATTATTTTATTCATTTTAAAAATGGAAAACTCCGAAGCAGAAGAATGAGACATTCTAGAGTGTTAGCCAATTATTCCAATCTAGAGCATTCAGCCAAAATGACACCTTTTCTTTATTCCCTGTACAGAATATGACTTTATAGGAAGGTCAGGTCTACTTTAACACAACCAGTTGGAGGTTATTTTGAGGGCATCATAGATCTCAGAACAAGTTGTGTTCAGAGAAGAACAGTTGTGGAATCTAGGATTAACTATCAAGAGGCTGCACCAGGGATCTCAGATTTAAGCAAAGAAGACTATACTTTAGATAGAATCACCTATTTTAGGCTGTTGCCTTCCAGTTCATTGACTAAATAACAAAAGTTTTCCACAGTAGGTAATCAAATATGGCAGTCAGTGGGCTATTTATTTATTTATTTTTGCTTTGCTTGGTGAGACAGAAAGATTCAAATATAAATGTGTCATATTGATAAGATCAGGAGTTCCACACTTGAAACAATGACCATTGGTAATGTATTGACATTATGTGTATGGTTGCAGGTTTTGGAATGTTCCACACATGGTGAAACTTTCCACAGGCCATCTGGCAGAAGGTTCTGGGAGTCTGTGAAAGTTGCTATACACATTCACTGAAAACCTGAAAGCAGCTAATGAAATAATACCACCACCCCCCCACAAAAAAAAAACCCAGTTTGCTTATCTTCATTGATAACCTCTTATGCAAATTGAACTCCACTTGACACTTTATGTTGCCTTATACATACAGCAGAGAGCCAATGTGGTGTAGGGGTTTGAATGTTGGACTATAGACCTGGAGACCAGGGTTCAGCCATGGAAACCCAGTGGGTGACCTTGGGAAAGATGCGCACTGTCAGCCCCAGAAAACCCCATGACAGGTTTGCTTTTGGGTTGTCATAAGTCAGAAATGACTTGAAGGCACACAACAACAGTAATACATATGGTAGCAGCATCTGTTAAATTTTTCTTTGAAGGTACCATCCAGACTAAAGATGAAAGCTTCCTAAGTCTCCCTCCCTAAAAAGAATCTTCTCTATATACCTTAAAATTTGTTTTTAGCATATTAGGGAGGAGAGAAGCCAGGAATTGTCTCTATGTACAAATACAGAGGTTTCTCCAAAAGAAGCACTCAAACATTCTACATTCAGCCTACAGAATGAATAGTACAGTTTGGGAACAGACTGTACCACCTAATCCTGCTAAATGAATATATCAAGCATGTATATATTTGATGGCACAGGTCACGAAACTAGATATGAAGCCTAATAGCAGTAGGAAAAAATCCTAGTGTGCGGGAGCTGACTGAAGCTATGCATTCCATTCTTTTGTCTAAAAAATGAAAGTACTGACTGGCTAAGAGTTGTTTAAATCAGGACTACTCAAAGTGGTAGTTCCTGGACCAGTGCCACTCTGTGAGCCATCAGCTGCCAGTCCCTGACCATTTTCCAGAAAGAAAGAATCAATTTTAGCCAGGGGGCACACATAGAAAAATAGATTTGCTGCTGGTCACCTGCATTAAAAAGCCCAAGAGGCACTGATCTAGAGCATCAGGATGCAAACCAAATGTTTACTTCCAGAGAATTTTAGTGGCTTCTTTCTTTGTTGGCTGTGTTTTCCTCTTGCAAAAAGGCCTTGGTACTATCTGCCATAGAAAGAACCAGTTTATCCTTGTCAATGGTCAAGAACTTGCACATTTTTTCTTTCTGGCCTCTCCAAGTAAACCCATGTCTCCACCAAGTGGTAAACTATATTGAAACCGGGTCAAGTCTTTAGCCCACCTTTCCATGACGGTTGGATTGGGTGCCCCTGTGAGGCATGAAGCTATGGTGATGGCAGCAGTGCTACTGGCAGGGTTCCCCATATCAGACAGCCATTTTCTGAAGAGCCAGACTAAATGTACCAAACAGCTACTGAGCAGCAGCAGGAGTTGGGAGGAGTGACAGCGGCACTAGCACCAAAGCTAAGGCTTATTGTTAGCACTGCACAGAGGGAGGCAGTAGAGGGAGGTGAAACCAAGAAGATATACCCAAATGACTCACATTCATAGGGTCACCATATGTTGAAGCTGACTTGACCACAATTAACAAAAACAGCAAGCCTTTAGGGCAAAGGGACATCAGGTACACCTCTGACTTCATCTCAGTTGTGTAGGACTGAATGTGGCCAGTGAAAGTAACTGGGTTACAAAGAGTTGTCAAGAATGTCACTGCGTCTTGTGTTAAAACACCTTCAGCATTAATGGAACTATTTCTGAGTCCAACTCCTATGTGTGTCCTAGTAATAACATGCCACCAGATGGCAGAATTTCTTTCAAAATCATACCTCTGTTATCTTTTCCTAGGATACATCATCAAAACCTGTAGTTCACTGTGATACAACAACAGTAGGTTTATAATTAGATGAGTACATAATTACAAGAATCATTCAATATGCCAGTCAAAGTAATGAGACAGAGCAAAGATGTGTGTTTGTTATAAACACATCCATTCTTGCATATTTTCTTATATTAAACGTTCCTCATTAATGCTACAGTTCTAGATCCATTTAACTGAACTATTTAAGACTTAATTCTCAATAAGATATATATTGGATTGCACTGTAATATCTGTATCTTCCAATGTATTATATAGGCTAAGTAAAGACCTTTTAATTCCCCCAGGATCTTTAGTCCTCAAGGTTAAAACCATGTTAATGCTTTTTAGATTCTTGGGTTGCTGCAAGTTTTCATTGGATTTTATTCTGTGGCTGTTTAATTTTAGAATTCATGTTGTGTTTTATTGTTTCATGCCTGTATGCCATGCTTTTAAACTTTGTTGCATGAGCAGCACAGAAAGTTTTATCTTTGGTATACAAATGTAGTTATATATATGTTAGCTTTCAGTGACAATGTTTCTCACTAGGTCCCCCTCCTTTTGTCACAGGATGTTCTTTCTTTTTCTTTTAAAGATTTTGACCATCCTGATTGTGATCTACCTAGTACAATATTGTTGTTTGCAATCTTGGGGACCCATGTAACCAAAAAAGTGAATTCCAGGGAACTGTAGTTAGATACAATTGGCAAGTATAAGGCAAAGAACTTGCAATCTTCTAAACAGGAATGGAGAAACCACCCCTGTACTGAGGGATTTTACTCTTTCTTTTTTTCCTTTTTTGTACCACACTTATCTTTCTCTCTCTCTGCCCTGCCCCCATCTGTTGGTCTCTCTCTGTCTCTCATTCTCTTTCGTCCCCCCCCCGCCCCCCACCTGTTGTTTTCTCTTTCTGTCTCTCATTCTCTTTCGTCCCCCCCCGCCCCCATCTGTTGGTCTGTCTATCTATCTATCTATCTATCTATCTATCTATCTATCTATCTATCTATCTATGATATTTATAAATCACATATTATAACATAATCACTAAATGTTTTACGTTTTTAAAAAATATTATGATAATGAAAACAGCCAAGAAGGGTAATTCATACTGTATGTTCAAACAGAAAAGTTGCACCAGATGCTAAAAACACATAAGCGATGCCTTTCTGGGACTGTAGATATGTTCCTCTAGGCAGAAGAAGGGCCCCAGAGGGGGAGGGGGGCACCCGGCAGACAAAGAGGGAGGGGCACCAGAGGGAGAAAACAGGGAGCAGGAATGCAGGGAGAGGGGGGGGAGCAAGGCAGAGGAGGGAGCAGGGAAGACGGCAGGGGGAACGGGAAGGAAGAAGGCAAAGGGAGCGGGAGGGGGGGCCAGGGGGGGAGGCGAGGGGGAAGGGGGGGGGGGCACACGGGAGCCCGATAGGGAGGATGAAGCGGGGGGGGACAAGGGAGACGGGGGCTACAAAGAGGAAAGGCAGGCGGGACGGCGCAGGGGTGCAGGGACAACAAGAAGTGAAAACGGGGGGAAAACAAAGGGGAGAAGGCGAGCAGGGCCCCCGCGGCCCCAGGGAAGACAAGAGAGGGGTTAAAAAACCAACAGGGAGGGGACAGGGGCGCGAAAGACAGAGGAAACAAATTCCACGGGCGGACCAAAAAAGAGAATTACATACGCATGGGACTATAAATAAAAAACTGTAGGAGACCTCCTAGATGACTGTGGCCGAAGCATGCTCGTTTGGCATGACTAGACCTGACAGTCTGGGGGTGAAGAGAGAGGGGAAGACAAAAGAATGGCATTGTAGTTTGTGTGCCTTTCAAGAGTTGTTTTCTGACTTTATGGAAAAAAAAAAAAAAAAAAAAAAAAACCCCTAAGGCCATAACACCTTCAATGGTGTTTTCTTGGCAGTTTCGTTCTTCTTCGGAGGGGATTTTGCCATGGCCACAAGGACGTAGCCAGGATTGTGGGAAGGGGGGGGTCCAAGACTAAGTCCACCATTTTGAGAGGCGTAGAGCCCCCCCAAGACACAAAAGAGGGTCGAGCGTTTTACCCCGGGAAAAAAAAAACACCTTATGGAACCAACTTTAAAACTTCCGTTATGGCTTCGTGCAATGGAATCTTGGGAAGGTAGTTGAGTCATCTGTCAGTGCACAAAAAACAAACACAAATCCGCAGCATTTCACAATCTGAGCAAAGGGCAGTTAAAGTGGTATCAAAACTGGATTAGTTTTTCAGTGCCGCTGCAACTGAGTCCTTACCGCGGGGGGGCTGAGGGGTTTTACATCAGAGAAAATTCGCTTCGATAAAGCAAAGTGCAGCTGCTACAAGCATGAGCGGAGCCACTCTGTTCATGACTCAGAGAAATACTCTGCTCATCTTTGAGACACTGTATTCCAACATCTGGCTGAGCTACGAAACCCGGCTGCATCCACACATATCATTCCACTTCCAAGAGGGATTTTAATTTGAGACACACACACCACCCTTTAATTCAAGACATACTTAGTATCTATCTATCTATCTAATCTATTAACTATCTATCTATTCTATTATCTATCTATCATAATTTTTTCCTAAGCATTTAAAAACTTTTACGGTCCTTTTTATTATAAACAAACCCCTTTAAGAGAATCCTATTTTGGGAAAGGCGGTATAAAATTCAATCAATAAAAAATTATAGTGCATAGTCATCTGCAATGGCTGCATGATTAGACTATCCCTTTATACATTTAAAACAATTAAAATCACAGTGCTCAGATTTGCTTAAGAATCATGGAATCATTAGAATGGAAGATGACCCTAGTAAGGGCCATAGCCAACCCCCTTTCTGCATGCAGGAACTCCCATCAAAGTATCCTCAACAAATTATGTAATGGAGGTGTCCATCTACATTGTGAAAGATATACTATAGATTAATGCTCTGGAAAATTCACACTTTGAGTTGTATATGGAGAAAGGCGTGAATAAGAAATAACAACAACAACAATATCTGGGTTATTGTATATTTGTGAGTAGACATTTAGCATTCTTGTCAGGAATCTTCAGGATTTTTCCATGCATTAAACAGTGTCGAACTGGTTATTCTGCAGTGTCGCTTATTTAAACCAGTTTCCCATCAGTTCGTGGTGCTTCTGATGATGGGGCCTGCAGTCTAGCATTGCCTGGAGCAGGTGCCATAGGACTCACACCCCGATCTCATCTTAGATTGATTCATATATTAATAATTAATCAAAAAACATAGATTTAGATAGAGACCCCACGAGGGCCCTTCCATCCAACCCCATTCTGCCATGCAGGAACTTCCGTCAAAAGCATTCCCATTGAATGCTGAAAAGGTGTCTAGTAACTGTTTTTTATACTATTTTCTTTTAAAAAAGAGAAAAAACAAGTGAAGAAGCCGCTTGCTTTTTGCATCACAGACCCACCTCTTTTTTGTGTGCAAAAATCCAGATACTGTTTTGAAAAAACTGAGGTCCATTCTCAGGAGAAATGTCCAGAGTAGAGTTGAGTCTCCTTTCTCTGGACTTCCAAACCCCAACGACCCTGAGAGCATTGGTCTGACCCCAACCAAGAGACACCTGGAATCTCTGAAGGTTATTTAGATCAATTATGAATTATTGAATATACAAGGAAAGTGGTCTCAGGTTTGCTGAAGCTGTAAAGCAAACATATTTTAAAAATATTGTGCATTTAAATATACCTTCAGTCTATGTCTTGAATGCATTTGGACATAAGGATCCATTCCCATTATATCCCATTAGAATAATACTGTTTAATATACCCAAAATTGAAAAACTCCAAAATCCAAAATTACATTCTAACCTCAGCACTTTGGGTAAGGATATTATATATATATTATTATTATTATATTATATTATTATTATTATTTATTATTTTGTACATGGAAATATAACAGCATAAAAAGTTAGAAGTCACTTTCCTTCTTTTCTTCAGTTCTCCTAAGGGGGAATGGGGGGGGGAGGAGAGGAGATGGAAGTCGGACTCTGGAAACGATAAGCGAGTCAAGGGACTCCCTATCCTCTCTCTGTCTGTATCTCTCCCCTCCTCTTTCCTCCTCCCTCCCACCATCCATTAAGCCACTGAGTAGAGCGGGAAAAGAGGAACTTTTGTTGTCTTCCTATTCTTGTGGTTTTAATGCGGGGAAGGAAGTGACTGAATGAGGGTGATGGGTGTTTCGACCCCAATCCCCACCCCGGCTCGTCCTTGATTGCATCCTCTGAGTTGAGATTAGTTGACTTCTCCAAGGTCTCCCAGTGGGTTACATGACCAAGCATAATTGAGCCCTGGTTCGATCCATAGTTCAAATGCTCAAACTATTCAACCACACTGGCTCTGGATGCAATTGGATCTCAGAGGAAAAAGCAAGTGTAATGTAAAACAAATAAATATTTCTGCTGATTTAGGATTAACGATGTCATTCTAAGATTGAAAAAATAACTACTTTAAAGCCAATGGTGGAAATTCACTTGTAGAACTTTTGGTACACTCGTCTCCCTTCCATGGATTCTGCATCAATGATTCAAACCATCCATTATCTTGAATTAACATAAATATCCAAAAGCAACAACTTTGCCGGGACA
Organism: Sceloporus undulatus; assembly: GCF_019175285.1. Classification (NCBI taxonomy): domain Eukaryota; kingdom Metazoa; phylum Chordata; class Lepidosauria; order Squamata; family Phrynosomatidae; genus Sceloporus; species Sceloporus undulatus. The sequence goes on from NC_056524.1 coordinate 65,508,768, forward strand.
TATGGGCAGGAAGTGCCGTCCTCCGCAATTCTAGTGTTCCGACTGCACTAAACCACATTGCTCTGGAACCTAGGCTATGGGCCCCGATCATTGGTTGCCTCCATCATACGGGTGCTGCATCACGACATAAGCAACATGTGTAAGACGTCTTGCACATCGCTTATGCATGAGTGCGCCAATGGTTTGCCCGTGACTGCTGTGAGCATCCTTAAGAAGACCCGGTTTTCTGATTTCTTTTTGGGGTGAGGACACCACGCCATTTGCTGCGTGGTGTCCCTCTGCAGGAAAACAGGACCCTCAGCTTAGATAACTTTTGGGAAAGGTTGTACCGGGCCTTTGATTCTGCAATTTATGTAAGGGTACACATTTTACTACACATTTATAATAGGACTTGATCATCATGGATTTTGTACCCAGGTTGTGGAAGCAAACCCAGCAGGTACCAAGGGCCTACTGGACATCACCCATTGTTAAATTTTTTCAACCTGCTCACGCTACACAAAACTCACTGCATACCTACTTCTAGTTCAATACACATTAACCCTGGTGATCAGGCAAGTGCTTAAGCATTGGGATTATCGCAGGGGGATAAGGAATGGAAGCAAAGTGGATTCTACTGTCTATTATGGATTGGGCAAAAGTTATATCACCCTGCATGCTTTCCTGTTCTTCTCTATATGTGAAGTGTAATGGACCCTTCATTGCATAAACGTTAATACTAAAATAATGAGTCACTAAACTTAACGGATGGGAGAAGCATACAGATGTGATCATCTTTCCTGATTGGTAAAAACAGGGGCTTGCTTCCATCCTTATTCATGTGATATCTCCATTCCACTAACTAGTTACCGACACAATCTTATAGTGATGCTATTCCACATTAATCTCTGGCTGCTCGTTGCATTCTGGGGTTGTAGTTCCGTAGCTAAGAGCTCCTGGCTGAGATTCAAATGCCCCATTCCTCAAAATGCAAATCCTAGAATCAACAGGTGGCAGCCAGAGCAGTTAGTGGAATTAGCAGTGTTACAATTATTTATTTATTAGCAAAGGCTGGGCTTTCTAGAGATGGATGAAACCACAACTCTAAGTTCTAGAATGAGAGCATAGACTTGTTCACTTAGCCCGAGAAGATGGGTGAGAGATTTGGGCCCATTTCTTGTTGAGGCGCTCACCAACTGCACGCTCCCAACACTAGCATGTAAAAATGGCACCTGATGGGTGGCCTCCTGTCCGAATGGGGCCGACATCATGACATAAGCACATGCCAGTGTATAGACTTCACTGCATGTCGTTTACATCACTGATGTGGCCACATGTGCCAAATGGTGTACTCATGAGATGTCTGGCGGCCATGGCGGACACCGCACAGTTTGCTTTTGCAGCATCCTTGGGAACAAAAACTGGGCTGTTCTCCCTGTGCCCTTTTGGGGCGGTCTGTCCAGCCCCTTAGTTATCTGTACTGTGGAGAAAAACACCAGGGCAGAAATTAATTTTTCTTTGCTCCAGAACCCCCATTCATTGGATTCGTCTTAATACAACAGACATAGGCCCATTCCCACTCGCATTTGCCCTGGATAGAAACTGGAGATATCAAGCTCCCCATGTTGTGAATCTGCTCAGAAACAAGTGCCCCACTATGTTTAACCCATTGGGGGGGAATTGGCCCTTTCAAGTTCACATTTGCAGTACCGGTTTCAATAATGGAGTCCTCTCTGTTGTCAAAAATTCATTTTCAACTTTCAACAAGGGACGTATCCTACAAACCCATGTGGCAAACCGAATGGGTGCTTTCCCCCCTTCCTTTTTAAAAAAAATGGGTGGCAGTGGTGCATATGATTCTTTCAACTTGTCAGATCTAAAATTATTTGTGGGTGTGTGTGTGTGTTGGTGTATTGTGGGGTCCATTCACAGATTAATGGGCAACCCTAAAAACAAACACCATCCTGGGTTTTCTAGGCAAGAGGGGTTCCGAGAAGATTTTGCCATTCCTTTGCTTTCCCCTGAGGCTGAGAGAGTGTTATTCCCTCAAAGTCATGGGTTTCCACAGCCTTCCCCACTGATGCCAGCCTCTAGCTTCTAGCCCAGTGCTACCTCCAAAGCCTTGCCTCCCCCCACAGGCCATCCTCTTCCCATCACAAAATAACAATAATAATAATAATAATGCCTAGAATGCCATCTCGGCATCCTGTTGCTTTGCTTCCCTCTTGTGACCCAAGAATGCCTTCAATACACAATGTCGCAAAAAGCATTCACATATTGAATCAATTTGCCCAAATTGAAAGGAAAACATTTGTAACATCGCATTGTAGCATATGCATATTACACACAAAAACTAATTTTTTTAAAAAGCCTCTTGGCAAAGTGACCTGCGTGGGCTGGCAGAATAGGGAAATGTAGCACAAGCAAGACACAATTCTATCAATATGTATCAACCTGTAGAAGTATCGGCATAGTCTGTCAAAAATAAAAATATACCCCCCCCCAAAAAAAAGAGAGATGAAAAAAGCTTGACCTGCGAGAGGGGAGGCAGGTTCCGCCCTCTGCCCTCCCTCCTCCCCCCTCCCTCCCCGGATTTTGACTCTTCCTCCTGCTTCTTCTTCCTCCTCCTCCTCCTCAGCCCTCATTCTGCCATTCATGGCACCCTTCCTCCTGCTCTTCCTCTCCTCCTCCTCCGCCCCGATCCTGTCATTCGTGGGCATCCTTCCTCATTGCTCCTCCTCCTCCTCCTCCTCCTCCCCTCCTTCGCCCAGATTCTTCCTCCATGGCACCCTCCCTCTGCTCTTTCCCCATCTCCGCCTCCTCCTCCTTTCACCAGATTCTTCCTTCCCTCCATGGCAACCCTTCCTCCTGCTCCTTCCTCCTCCTCCTCCTCCTTCAACCCTGATGAAGGGGAGGCATGTTCCACCCTCTGCCCTCCCTCTGACATAATCCTCCTCCCCTGGAACTTGACCCAATCATGACCGAGGCCAAATTCACATGTTGCCGGGACCGGACCTTTTATCTCAAAAGGAAACAGGTAAAACTCTGCTTTCAAAAGACCCCCGCACCATGGGCATTGCCCCTCAATGGGTATGCACTATGAATTCGAGTTTAAAGAATCAAGGAGCCAATATGAACTTCCCACCTTTTAAATCTGGTTTTCTGAACCTGGATAAAAGGTAGTCGTGATGGCCCCACAGACTAGCGAATGAGGAAGCACTCACCTATTTATGGGCTAGAGAAAACCTATGCCTGGTGAGTTATGGGAGTGGATTTTGCAACTTCAAGCCTAGAGCAGGCAGAAAAATTAGATCAGTAGAATAGATGTCTCTCACAAAAAAGCATGATATAGCATAAGTTACAAGTGCAGCTGTACCATGAAGCTCATTCAAAATCAAAGAAATGTCTGTATTATCAAAAATAAAATCATAGATGGCACTATTAGCTGCCTTTACTGCTTCAAAAGTGTGGTAAAACAATAAGATAAAGCATTTTCAAAGCAATAGCTCTGTTAGTCCTCGCAGCCAATAAAAAGGAGAAAAGGAGGGAGGGAAGGAAAAAATAAGGAAGTAGTAGCACTCTTAAGACTAACGGGTTTTTTTTCTTTCACCCATGAACTGTTTATGGGCTATAAAACCCACTCTTCAGATGCAGTACAAGAATAACATCCAGGCTTCAGGATATAAACAAGTTTGGGAGTGGGAGTGGAATGGAATGGGATCCAGAAAGGGTAACCCATGGACCATGCCCTAAATTTTCAAAGGGCTAGTAAGTGATACAAGTTCCTTCAGATCTTTTACAGTGAATCAGTTAGTGTAGATATATGAAAGCCATATATCTGCAACCAAAAGCAGTTTTCTTGGGTTGTCTGATAGGAAATTTATTCTGTTATATGTGCAGTAGTGAGGGCTCTTGATTAATACTGTTGTGTGCCATGAAGCCATTGTTTTTTAATCATAACCTCTGACTAATGGATTGAAATGTGTGGGATTTGTGAATATAAAATCACAGTTTTCTTTTCTAGGCTCCTTGGTAAATTTTATTCAAGGACTACAAACTATTAAATCCAGTACTGGATATGAACATAACTAAATGTCCAAAACACACTGCAGAATAAACCAGTTTGGAGATGCATTACGGTCCTGACCAATTTCTAGGAATTCTGGGAAAACTCGACTTCTGGTGAGACATTCACTTTCTCTGTCAGAGAGCTCTGATGCCACCAATAAACTAAAATTCCCAAGGATTCTCTAGCACCCTGAGCCAGGGCACTTAAAGCAGCCTCAAACTGGATTATTCTGTAGTGTGTTTGTGGATCATAGCCTAATTACAACTTTATTCAGTCTCCTTCTAAAACTCATCCTCAGCCTTGTTTGCAAGCTTAAAGACAGGACCAGTTCATAACCATTCAGACATCCTAGTTAGATGCCTCAAAATTGATTAATCACTTTTCTTTTTGTCCCAGAAGCCAATCGAAGTTTCAATATTCATTCCAAATGGGGAGGAAGGAGGCTTCAGTAAAAGCAAAAACAGCTGGCCATTCTTACAAAATCAGTAATGTTGTTTCAATATTTTGATAGAATTTGTTTTGTCATCAGCAATGGCCCAGTTGCAAGTCAAATTTCCAAATGGATAGCTTCCTAGAAGAAGAAAAAAAGAAGGGCTGACAATGTCATCTGGAAATATCGGAAAAAGGACCATAAATCAGGATAGGGCCCCCTCTGAGCCTCTGGTTGCTAAGGAACCTTGGGGTAAAGGGAGAAAAGGAGAAGGCTCAGGCATGCTGTTAAGATTTTTAAGGTTTGAGAGGGGTGGAAAAATAGGAAATGGCCTCTCTGGAAACTGTTGGTAAGATTTTTGATATAAAGAGTGGGAAGCTTCCTTTTTGGATTTAGTTGTGGACTTCAGCAGACACCGATACACCAGATACAGCCATTTTTATACAATAAATAAAATATAGAAATGTTTGATAGTAAATGCCTGAGACGTGCAATTTTAATAAAACAACAACAATGTAAAGTATCAGTAACCTTCCATTTTATTTACACAGAACAGAAGTCTCAATTCAGTGAAATGTGCATATCACAAGCACACAAAGCACATGAAATGTTTTTGCACATCCACTGACATACCATGTTTGACACTGTGACTTCTGTAGCATAGTTGCTAGTTTCAAAGAAGTTTTATATTCATTAAAATGAGTTTAGTCATCCAACTCAACCTTTCTCCTAAAATGGGATCCAAGGTGGATTATAGTAATTTAAATCAAGATTAAGTTAAAATCTATTTTCTAATATTTTTAAAAGACTTAAATAACATATTATTTTTTTAAAAAAACATGATTAAAAACTAATTATTATTTTACAGTAAAAAAATAAAATACCACTTCATGTGAATTAACAACACTTCCACACCACTTTCACACAAAACTACTTCCATAATTTACAATTTCAAAAGCCTGCCTTTTTTTTGTAAAAAAAAGTTTTCACTTGCTGAAAGAAAGAAAGAAAACAGGAAGAAAGGAGCCAGCCAGTACCTCATGTGGAAAGGAGTTCACCGAGAAGGCCTCTCCCCTTGTTTCCTCACCAAAATGAGGACTGAATGTAGGACTGAGACAAAACCCTCCCCCTGCAGATCTAAAACATGGCTTTAGAGGGAGAAGTTCTTCAGATAGTCTGGACCCAAACTATACACTATAAAGATCAAAAATAACCATGTTGCCTTCAGAAAATAGGAGAAAATTGTTCAAAGTACAATGTAATTTAATTCTTGTGATACTTCTCATACAATGTCAACAAATAAGGCACTAATTATTAAAGGGTGGTGATATCTTAGACCTCACTGAACATTAGAACCCATGGGGCATGGACAATGTAAAGAAGTTATGCAAGTGTAACACAAAACATCTGGAAGGTGAATGTTCCCTATTACTGATGCGAATGATCTACATGATTACCAGCTATCAATTCCGACACCATACTAGCCTCATTTTGACTCTTAATTTCATCACATTCACTACATTTCAATCCATAGAAATTGGTCTTCCAGAGTCACACATTTCCTCCACAACATACAAAAGGGCATTTCACATATTCATGTTTGGCACTAGAATGGAATTATTTTAGGTTCACATGCTCACACAGCAAATCTGTGGTTTCTTCTTCTTCTTGTATACATGGGGATGTAACGTATATCTGCATATCCCCCTTTTTTTAGTTACAGCTCAGAATCTCCCAGCAAGCCATGTAGTAAAAAACAAAACAAAAATTGACTGAATGCTTTCTCCCACTCTGTCTGTCCTTAAGTAGGTTAAAATCAAAAAGCCTGATAATGGTTCCTTTATGTTAAGTTTTTAAAAAGAGGCCTACTACCAGGAGTAAGACACTGTCTCATGAGGGGCTCACTGCCAGGGTCATAGACCACGAATTAGAAGAGTCCCCAGGGGCCATCCAGTCCCCTAACCCCCTGCCATTCAAAGCATTGGAGCCCTGGTGGCGCAGTGGTTAAAATGCCTGTACTGCAGCCATTCACTCAAAAACCACAAGGTGTGAGTTCAAGACCAGCAAAAAGGTGCCCAAGCTCGACAGGCTTCATCCTTCTGAGGTCGCTAAAATGAGTACCCAGACTGTTGGGGGGCAATTAGCTTACTTGCTAATTAGCTTACTTGCGGTTCACCATCCGCTATGATCGTTGAATAGCGGTATATAAATAAAACAAATATTAATTAAAATTATTATCCCCGACCAGATGTCCTCCAGCCTCTTGCTTAAAATCCCCAAGAAGAGACACGAACCACTTCTCCAAGGAAGTGTGTTCCACTGGTTGAACAGCTCTCACTGTCAGGAGGTTTTCTTTCTAATTTTGAGGTGGACTCTCTTTTCTGTAGCTTTATTCCATTGTCCAGGTCCAATCTCTCCTGGGAGCAGAAAAAATCTTGCTTCAGCCCATATGATGCCCTTCAAATATTAAAACAGGACTATCATATATCACCTTTTAAGTATCTCTTCTCTCCAGGCTAAACATTACCCACGCCTAATCTCCGCTCTCCCCATAAAGGCATGATTTCCAGGTCAACCCAGTGTAATTGCCCATGCCCCTCTTTCCTAATAAGCCCCAGAGGATGTGTGAGTGTTTACACGATAGGAAATGTGAGTAATACAATTGGCTTTATAAATAGTTTAACTTTCCACTTTTTTTTGCAATTGTCTGAAGCTTTTCGATGTAAGACTGGATGAATTCCTTTTACATTTGCTACATCTGCTCAATGTAAATCCCCACTGAGTTGAATGATGTTTAACAATTCAGAAAGGATGTTGAAAACTGGAGCGTGTCCAAAGGAGGGTGACTAAAATGGTGAAGGGTCTGAAACCATGCCCTATGAGGAACGACTTAGGAGCTGGGGATGTTAGCCTGGAGAAGAGAAGGTTAAAGTGATATGATGCACTGTTTAAGTATTGAAGGGATGTCATATTGAGGAAAGAGAAGCTTGTTTTCTGCTGCTCCAGAAAACAGGACTCAGAACAATGTATGAAAGCTACAGGAAAAGAATTCCACCTCAAATTAGGAGGAACAAGGACGTAGCGGGGGGGGGGTTGGGGGGTCGGAACCCCCCTATAGGCCCTGGGGCTTTCAAGCTCTTCCTCCCCCCCCTCCATTAAAACCACGGCGAGGAACAGAGGAAAGACAAAACAAAAGTTCTCTTTTCCCTCTGCCCATGGCTTAATGGAGGGAGAGGGAGGAGGGAGGAGGAAGGAGCTGAACCCAGTGTTAGAAGCTCAGAGAGAGCAGAGAGAGAGAGAGGGAGGGAGGGAGGGAGGGAGTCCTGTGACTCCTTTCGGTTCCTTCAGAGTCCGCTTCCACTCCTCCTCCTCAGGACCCCCATCAAGTCTCCTCCTCCCTCTCTCTCATCAAAAGCAGGACTTGGATAGAGATTGAAAGGGGGGAAAGTCTCAGGAGAGGGAGGCTAGAGAGAGAGGGAGGAGGGACCTTGAGGTGGGGGCAATGCTGTTGTTCAAGCTCCTTCCTCCTGCTCCTCCTTCCGCGGAGCGGACTCAGGAGAGAGAGAGGAGGGGAGAGGCTGGTCTTCCCTCCCCGCAACATCTTTGCCCCTCTTTCCTTCTCCTCCTCCTCTGGGCTTTTGCCAAAAAAGGTCTCCGTCCGGGAGAGGAGGAGGAGGAAGAAGAGGGAAGAAGACACACAGAAAAAAGGAAGGAAAAACGAGGGTAGGGAGAACTAAAAGGAAGGAGGAAGAGAAAAGAAGGAAGGAAGGAAGGAAGGAAGAAGGAAGGGAGAAGGAAGCTCTAAAGGGCCCAGCTCGACTCAGGCTTCATCCTTCAGGTCGCTTTTAAATGAGTACCCAGACTGTTGGGGGCAAATTAGCTTACTTGCTCATCAGCTTACTTGCTGTTCACGCTATGATCTTTTGAATACGGTATATACATAAACAAATTATTATATTAAAGGAAATATCAAAGAAGAAAAGGTGACTTCTAATAACAACAATCAACTACAGGTTGAATCTCCCTTATCCAAACTGCTGAGGACTGATGTATTTTGGAGTTTGGTATGTTTTATATATATATTATGGTATATATTGAAGCTACTTGAGTCCAACCATTAAACCCATTCATGTTTCATAAGCTCATCCTCAAGTAGCTCCTTTTTTGCCCTCCTCAACAGAGTGTCTCTGAGCAGAACAGAGTGGCTGCCGCTAATTGCTTAGCAGCTGCACTTTACTTATCAATCTGAATTTATCTGATGTGAACAGCTTGAGAGGAAGGACTCTGTTACATCTGCACTAAAGAAATAATCCATTTTGATGCCACTTTAACTGCCCTTGGCTCCATGCTGTGGAATGCTGGGATTTGAAGTTGTTTGGCACCTGACAGAGATGGCTAAACAGCTCCTCAAAACTACAAATCCCAAGATTCCATAGCACAGAAACTATAATGGAAGTTAAAGTGGTGTCAACATAAAAACCAAACTGCCTTGGGTCCTTTCTGGGGGAAAGGTGGCACAGAAATGAAATAATTGATGAAATGATGGGAGATCTGGGAATTTGCACTTCAGATTCTTGTGGCTGGCAGAGATGGCTAAATAGCTCCAAAACTACAAATCCAGGATCCCATAGCATGGAGCCAGTCATTAAAGTGTTTTCAACTCTCACTATTTCTGCCTGTGGATGCAGCTTTGGAGCTCTTTCTGATGCTATTTGCAAGTTGGTTCTGACTCATGGCAACCCTAAGGCAAATTTATCATGGGTTTTCTGGCAAATTTTTCCAGAGGTGGCTTCTATGGGCTGAGAGAGTGTGACCTGCCCATGGTCACCCAGTGAGACCTCTATCCATAGTTAAACCCATCCCCACCCTCCATTTTCTTTCTGAAGGACCTTGCTTGGTTGAAGGAAGGCCACCAGCCTCTGAACTTAGAATTGTTCAATGCTAAGTCTTAGAATCAGTGGGACCTGAGCATGTACAGAGTGTCTTCACTCTTCTCTCCTCTCTCTTAGCAAAGACCCCCTCCTCATTTCACCACCCTCTTGAGCATGGGTTTGGCTGATTTTAACCTCTGGAATTTTATATTGTATTTTATATTTTATATTTGTAATTTTAAATGTATTTTTTACGATTTTATTGTTGTTTTAATGTGTTTTCTATGTTTGTTAGCCGCCTTGGGTCCCACTTTGAAAGAAAGGAGGATATAAATGTTGGGAAATAATAATATAATAATAATACATAATTATTATTATTATTATTTTGGAATTGGGGAGATGGATGGGAGGACCACAAACAATACCCATGGCCACAAATGGCCTATAGCTGCCCTATTTAATCCTCCTACTCCATAGTGGTTTGATCACTGGATTACTTGACTCTGGAGTCCAGGGTTTGATTCCCACTGGACCATACAAGCCACTGGGTGATCTTTTGCAAGCCACAAATGCACTTGAGGAAGTAGACTGAAGTCTAGGAAAGCTCATGCTCCAATTTTTCTTCTTCGGTGAGTCTCAAAGTGCTGCAAGATCTCTCTACTTATTATTATTATTATTATTGGATCTAAATGCATCTGAGAAAATGCTAGGAAACTGACATCTAGGAAAACTATGCTGCCATGTGTTTCTTTCAGTAGTCTCAAAGGGCTACAAGATCTCTCTACATGTTGTTGTTTGTTGTTGCATCTAAATGGCATCTGAAGAAGTAGACTGTCTTCAAAAGCTTATGCCGTCAATTTCTTGGGATGCTTTGATTGAGATTTTCTGCATGGCAGGGGGTTGGACTGGATGGCCCTTGTGGTCTCTTCCAACTCTACGATTCTATGATTCTATGATTCTGTGACTGTCAGGTAACTATGTATGGCATCACAGTCTGACCCAATTTTTCAAATGAAGCTTACAAAGCAATTCAATCTGTGTCATCTCAAAAGTAAGTCCAATCGAATTCAAAAAGGCCTACTCTTTTGCAGTGTCATCACTAGGGTTGGCATCACCCAATTCAGGAACTCATAGTGTCACCCTCTTATTGACCTTCATCCATCCCACACCATACTGAATCTTTAGTCATGTTTTTTGTACTAATGTTCTTCATTAATCATAATTCCTGCATATCACTGAATGTCATAATAATGGTTGTGACATAAACAACTAGCAAAATTAAAATTATACCTTTAAATTACAACATCATGTGCATATGCATTTACATATACAGACATTTCATGTGGTTGAAGTGAAAGTTTTGGTAAAATATGATGCCTTCAAAAAAATTTTAAAAGCATAAAATGTATTTGTTTAAAAATTAATTTTTATTTTGTTTTAAAAAAACAATTAATTAAAGAATTGTTGGGACCTCTCCTTTCTCCTTCCACTGAGCCTCACCACCTCACACCATCTCTTCAACATTTTAATGGGATACAGACAAATGCCATAGGCCATTTCTGCCAAAAGGCAGATGTTTGAGGAGCAATGTTGTCACACATACCCTTTGGAGTGTTTACAGTGCATCAACAGGGAAAATAGCTGCTGCTGGGTGTTCCTGTTGTACATAACCTCCAACTGTCCCAATTTGTTGGGGGAGTCTCAGTTAATCCCCTGTTGTCACATATTTTCAGCTGCTTTTAAAATGTCCTCATTTATTTCTCCTTCTCCTATTTCCCCCTCTTTCCTCAACTTACTTCTCTTGCTGCAAGCCTATCTCAAATTGCAAAAACTGGGGGAGAACAGATGGTAGAATCATGTGCTTCCCAGTAGACTCTAACAAAAGCTAACTGCTTCAGCCTCTCCTAGCTTGTGTGTTTTTCCTTATTAATATTTTTTCCTCTTGACCAAACTCTGTTGCTGTAAATTTACACAGTGCTGTACATGCAATCTTTTTAGTTAGACAGTTCCCTGCCCTTGGGCTTACAATCTAAAAAGACATGACACAGAAGGAGAAGGGAGTGGTGGCAGGAAAGGGTAAGAGGTCCAGCAGTTCCTATCTACCTCCGAGGCCTGGACCAAGGCAGATGGACTGGAGGGAGGGCTTGGCTTCAAAATGGAAGGTTAATCTTCATCCAGGGAAAATACATACTCTCAAGTAGGATAATACATATACAATACATAGCAATACAGGAAATGGTTTGATAAACAGGCAACAAAAGAACATCAGATAGTAAGCGACAATTATGCAATGCCTGGGAAGGCTTCTCTGAACAGGATGGTTTTCAACTCCGTTTTGAAGCTAGTTAAAGAAGTGATGGCTCTTGCTTGTGGGGGAAGAAGGTTCCAGGAGTGAGGGGCAGCAAGTAACAACTAACAAGTCCTAGTTTTGCAATTGCTTTCACTATTTTATAAATGTTGTCAATTTTTGTTTAGTCCACAATGCCATCATACTTCAAGGGCAGTGTCAATGTTTTGGTGTCTTGGGGGTTGTCTACACTTTAACTAAGGATGTACACTGAACTCACCCTGGTCCCAGTGCAATCTGTTCAGATGGCATACAGCCACATCTACAGCAAAACCACTGTTTTAAATTGTTAATCCACTTTAAGAGAACTGGAGGTTTAGCAACCTCCTTCTTCTTGATCACATGTCTGGACCCCATTCTAACTTCAGATGATGTGACAATGCTGGCCAGACTCTCTCAGGGAGCTGCTTGGCTGGTGAGATGGAGCAATAGCACCGGGAAGGGAACAGGTTAACAGAGCCAATGTAGTGTTGTCCTAGCTGACCTGTGTGCACAACAAAGCATTGCACCACATTCAACCTGGTGCATGTGGTTGTCAGAGTGCTCACTCTGGGGCCAGTCCAGGACATAATGCTCCGGACTGACCTGGATTAAACAGCCAGTATAAACAAATCCTTGGTCTCTGTCACTTTCTGCAATGCACTACAAAGATGGCCATGCAAAATCTGTCATGCTGGGCAGATTGGAGAGAATCGACTTCTTGGTCCCAGCCTTTGGGCATCTTGTACAAAAATAAATAAATCCTGAGTCAGGTACATCTAAAGCAGACCCCAATGCATATATTAATGAAAGATAGAGAAAATAATATTTCCCAATATCTTCCATAGTTACTCTTCTGCATTTAGATGCTGAACGAGGAAACACATTGAGCATACTTAGGACTCACCTAATCAGGAACAGAGGACTGTTGTGACAACAATGAGGTATGTTCAGCAGTCTGGCAATGGATGACTTTAGGAAATGTTACCCAAAAACATGAGGGGGGGGGATTTGCAGTCCCCACCAACAGTGACAGTGTTGCTATTTGGGGGGATTTATTACCTCAACAGGAGATCTGTGAGAGGTTGGATAACTTTAAGAGACAGCAATAGTGTTAGCCCAATTGGACCCCTCCTCTTTTGATATCAGGATTGCAATAAAATGCTGGTTAAATGGCCCTTCTATAACCCTGTGGTGGATACCAATATTAGGATTTCTCCATCACACATAAGCTAGCAACAGGAGTTGCATTGAGGCCCCATTTTCCAGACATCCTTGTGGAGGTGAGAAAAAGCCATAGCTGTAGAACAATGGATGGCACCAGGGGGTAAACAACTCTGGCAGCCTTGTGTTCTAATGACTTTTGCCTCAGAAATGCACATACAGTGTGCCCTCCCCTTATGCAGGAATCTGTTCCGGATCCCTCTGAGTAAGGGGAAATCAGTGTATGCTGGAGCCCCATAGGAAGTAATGAGGCACGCACCCCATTAGTTCTTTCAGGGCGCAGGAGGGGCTTTTCCTGTCGAGGGTTAAAGTCAGCACACTGGGAAATGCTTAGATGTGTGTGTGTCTGACCATGAACATCCAGCACTGGAAGGACAAGGCTGATCAAGCACAGCTGATGCTCATAGCCTCAAGGACATTCTGGTGCCTGCATGCACTAAGCCTGGATGATGAAACATCTAGCTGGATTGCACAGGGGACACTTAGAATGTAACACAGGAAGTCACTGGGTTTGGGAGACCGCATTGTCTGAAGGCTATATAAACTCAGGAGCTTCCAGTGATTGCTTTGTGGGTTGTAGTAGGAGTTGGTATTCGTTTGTGATCTGTATTATAGCACTGTAAATAAAGCACTTTGGGAGACTTGGCTTGTCTGGTCGTTTATCAGCTGAAGCCTGGTCCCCGGAGGTTCCTGCATTTCTTCAGTTCCTGGAAGACATCCAGCTGCTGTTATCTCAACTGAGGACTGAGAACCATGTTTCTGAATTTGCCAGTTTACTCTGCCATATGCCAGCATTGGCTACAGGGCTCAGATGAGTTGCTGACATTTCCGGCATGGCTTTCAGCGTATGCTGAAGGCTGCACATGGCACACCCACGTAAAACACGGGTGCACTGTATCACTCACATTCACAAACCTGTGTTACCAACTCAGAAAACTGACTTCAGAGTGATCCAACCCCATTTCAAAGAAAGCACTACCATTTGGCCCCCCCCCCCCCCCCGTACCCTGAATTATGCCCCATATAAATATTGGTGCCCTTCTTTTGTTTCTTCAGCTTAGTCTAGTAATAGGCACACATGCTGCCTGTTTGCTTAGCTAACCCCTCTTTTGCTTGCCAACCTCCGTTTGCCTTGGGAGTGACTGATGTTCCCTTTTCATCTCTGGACCTGTAACAGCTGGAGCGACTATCCATTCAGGTGTAGTATTTCTGTTAGTTCAGCCTACTCTATTCCAATATAACACCTTTGACTTTCGTAGGAGCTGTGCACACCAGCCATAAAGGCTGGCCTGGGAGCGGAGTCAGGGCATGGCATCCACATGATGCCCACCCTGACTCTGCTCCAGAATGGCGTGACACTGTGAACCACTCCATATGATGGACGGTGTCACGGTGCTCTTCTGGCGCTGCGTCCACATGACACAGCACTAAAGGAGTGCCTTAAAGTCGTGGCACCATGGCTATCGTGCCCTTTCTAGGTTGCAAAAAGAAGCTGCTTTTTGTGCCCTGGAAAGGCCAAATTGGGGCAACAGTGTGCGGTTGCCGCAGCACTGATCTGGTGCAGCTGAAGGCAGCTCCAGGCTGCCCTGGCAGTCTGCACAGCCTCTTAGTCTTTGTGAGCATGCGTGGTTGTGTGTGGTGTATAATGGTTGGCTTTCCCATTTTAAAATAAAACTGATTACTTGGTTAGAAACTTGCCTCTGGAATTCTTCACTTCTCTGGACTTGGTATACGTAGGGATTTGATCCCAAGGCTAAGTAACCCAACCACTACCTTTGAGCTAGTTCATAATTCCCCAAACATACATTGGTATTTGAGTGCCCTTTTTGGACAGGTGTACATCCAGGGTTACATAGCAATAACATTTCTATACCATTTCATAGTGACCTCAGCACTCCCTAAGCAGTTTACATTCTGTAAGCCAATTGCCCCCAACAAGCTGTGTATGTATTTCACCGACCCACAAAAGAATAGACGGCTGAATGAACCTTGGAGCCCTGGTACTGAACTCACAGCCTTGTGGCTGCAGTACCAGCATTTCACCATTGAACCAGCAGGGCTCCTAAGAAATCTCTTGCACCTGTATATACTAGTACTAACTGCAGAGAGACTTTGCTGTTGATGAATAAAGGAGTTTTATTTAGAAATATGCAAAGGTGCAAGTAAACACACAAATCCAATGCAACTTTAAGAACCATACAAGGGTAACAGAAAGAAAGGTGTGAAAGGCTGGAGAGTGAGAGACTGGAATTAGAGGGAATGATGATTATCAGTCCTGAAGAGAGAGCTTCACAGATGATGTAGAGCATTTGAGGGCTACACAGTCAGTTAGAGAGCCCCTCTGTGCACATATGTGGCTAGAGCTGATATTTATATTTGATTTCATAGCCTTGAGGGGTACTTGATGCTATCATGCGGTGCAACAAAGACCTGATGGGTCTCCCATGGAATTGACAAAGGGACTCTTGGATGGCTGATGACTTTAAATCCAGAATGGCAAAACATTGATTGGTTTTGAAAAAATCCCTAGAATGTCACCCTGGAAGGGTGAACAGGGACACAGCCTGGGGTGAGGTGGAGTTATGGTCTTTAACTGCTTTGTGATGGGACTTGCTCAGTCCTATTGTGAGAGGATACACAGAAAGCCTAGGGGAGAATGATCAGCAAACTCATTTAATCTTTAATTAGTGCTATCTAGGTCCTCCACATGTCTTCAGGTCAGCATTCCTTTTCCATGTGAAACGTCTTAGTGTTCCAAAACTCATTGTGACCTCTTACAAACATGCCTGACTCTAGACATCAAAGTATGAAAATATGAAATCCCATATTCAGCATGAATGTGTGCGTAGGGTATGCTAACAGAAGTAACTAAAGGAAAAAAATCAAGATGTACTCCCCCCCCCCACCACACACACTTCAGTGCTGGTTCTTAAGCCAGTGAGAGGCCTGAAGCTGTTGTTATTGTTGTGTGTCTTCAAGTAATTTCCAATTTCCAATTTTCTGGGTCCAGGAGTATGTGACTTTTCCAAGGTCATTCAGTGTGTTTCCATGTCTAAATGGGGAATCGAACTCTGGTCTCCAGAATCATAGTTCAGTGTTCAAAGCATTACACCATGCTGGCTATTTGTATCAGTTCACTAATTGATAATCCATTCCCACCTGTGATTAGACTTTCTTTAAATATGACAATATTGGAAAACAAAAGGATGTGGGTTTCTGCTAAGTTTGTTGAATTCAGAGCATGGAAAGTTTACTTGTTTGGACTAAATCTCCCATAATCTACAGCCGCATGGACAATGGCCATGCTGGTGGGCAGAATCTGGGAACTATAGTTCAAAAAAGTGACTTTTCCATTCTTTACCTAATCAGTAAGCTTCCAATATTTAATCACTGATAGTGGTTGGATCAGGAGACTGGGGAACATTGCAGAGTTTGTGTTTCACAGTCACAGGTGGTTTTTTTTTTTTAAATAGGACATTAAAATAAAAATAGAAATCTTTTAATATGTTTTCAAAACATGAACATGAAAAGGTAGAAAAGACTCAGAAGTGGCGCATTGTTTGGAATAGTGTCCAGGAGTTCAGGAAAGTATTTCTTCTTTATCTGAAGTCTCATCTTCTACAGGTAGAACTGGGGGAAAAAACAACCCACTGATATAGCTAAGTTTATATACAACAAATTCATTTCTCAGCTCCTATTCCTGTGAAATAGTTCAGAGAGATATATATTTTATTAGAACAAACTAACAAACCCCAGGATATAAGGCTAGATGCTACATAACATATAGATACATTTTAAATATATCTTAAGTAACTTCTTGCACTCTGCAGATTTCCGATCCTCATTGTGCCAATTTCGTTTCCTTTGGAATTCGGATCTGATCCCCATGTAATCGATTTTTCCAGGGAAAACCGGAATCAGGGGGGCTCGAACCCAGGTTAATTTGACTGTACTTTTTCGGAGGTTTTTCCTGCACCTCCTGAGTCTGATCTGGGGCAAATGAATGGGAACGACAAGGGTGTCTGATTCGGGAACTTGGGAATGGGAGGAACAGTGCTCAAGGGGCTGGCCTGGGGGTGTCACCCACTTTGTTTTCTTTCCTGCATTACCGGTGCCATTTCCCCCCATTCACGTAGCCTTTCCCCTGGTGGAGTGGAAAGCATGGTAAGGCGATCGCATGTGTAGACAAATTAATTTTTTTAAAAAATTAAGCTTTCAATCACCTTGGCACTGTGTCGGGTGTCCAAACATAGCAAATTGCTACATGGACCTCTAAACGTGGTAAACACATTACACCCCCCTGCAACCTCCCCCCTGCTCCACATTCATAGACCTATTGAACACCATTTTAAAACTATTATTACATGCCTGCTTGATGGCCCCCCAGACAGCCCAGGGAGCAATGGGGGAGGCAAAGGGACTTGGGAGGATGGAGGCTCCTTCTCCTTTTCCCAGAGGGGCTCTGGGAAGACACAGGACAACTTGGGAGGCAAAGGGACTTGGGGGGGATGGAGGCTCCTTCTCCCTTTCCCAGAGGGGAAAAGCGCCTAAGCAATTGATTGACTGCGAAAAAAAGGATCAAAGTACCTAGGTGCTTGATTGACAGCTGCTTTAAAAAAAGAGGTTCCGGAAAGGCAATGGAAATGAGGAGCAAATTACTCCGCTTTAAAATACAGTGGGGGAAAATCCAATGGGAACAAAAACATGAGTCAAAATACATTGAGTTATTTTGCAGCCTTGCCTAATGGGAACGAAGGACCAGAGTCGATTAGGACTCAGGAAAAAAATTCGAGCCAGAATCACAACTATATACGTCGCTTTTTGTGCCCAGTGGGAATGGGGCCTATGAATGAAACAGCACAATGTATGATCTTGCAATTTTTTTTAAAAAAGTGAAATTGCAATGTTACGCCCTTTTGAAATGTTAAGTATGAGAAATAACTGCTTTCTCACTATTACATTTTAATTTATAATGCTTTGTTGCCATGGTGAAATCTATAATCCTTTATACTTTGATGCAAAGATGTCCTCATTCCCTTATGGGAATAGAGAAGGTGCGGGGGGGGGGGAGTGTACAACAGCAGTATTTGTTGGCTTTGCTTTGATGACTGTAGCTGCATGAGAGCTCTAGAAAGTAAAATGGGTTTATTCACTGAAGGTATATAGTCACAAAGGCATGTGAGAGGCGTGTCAGTGCTGGTCATACAGGCCAAGGCCTAGCATCGCAGATCCCAGCATTCTGACTGTTTCATCTCAATGACACTTGTGAAGTGAGTCTTATGTGGAGTACACTGAGGTGGAATATCCTTGTGAGGCTGACAAAAGAAGGCTGGATGTGTCAAATGGAATCAGGCTTAAAGAGGCTGAAGAAGCTGCTCATTGTCTTCAGCCCGTGCTATTAAATGTGGGATTAAAGAGGAAACAGCCTCCTGGCTCATTGGGCCCATTCAGGAGAAGCTTGTTTCGAAAATTATTGACAGGGGTGGCTTCTATTCAGAGCAGCAGCTGACATCACCAGTCACATAAAGGGACTTTAGAGGTTTAATTAAAACCAGGTAATGGAAGGAATCAACAAGTACTGACACTGCACAAATGCCATGGGAGATCTAATGCAATGGAGAAGACATGTGCTAGGAAGGCTGACTGCCAGTATCTAGCTACTCTGATATACTCAACATGTGAATGACATTTGGTTATGTTTCTGTGGGAATGTTTAATATTATCACTTGATTCATTTTCTCTTGTTGTGAAACATGCAAATGACTAGTTGACCAGAAAGTGTTTGGAAACCCATTACATGCTTATGAATTCTACTGTTTTAATTCACAGTTTTCAAGAATCTGTGTTACATCCTCTTAAATTCACCTGAGGTTTTGTATGCCATTTATTACCATAAAAGTATTGATGTGTGTATGTGCATGTGAGTGAGTGATAGAAAGAGAGCACTGTTTGGCAGGTGGATTGCTGAGTGATAGTGGGAAATCCTAACAAAAGCCTGTAACTTATGCATGTATTCAGTTACTTTTGTTCATAATTTTCTACTCATGTTGTAGCTTCTTGAACTGTATTGGAGGTCTTTTCCAAGACTTTGCTGACTTTGTTGATAAACTCAGTGGTGATGGGAAATTAAGATGGGAAGGAAAGAAGGACTTAGAAAGTTTAGAGCTCACTGGTCTTATTTTGGTTTGTGTGATATGAATGCCATACCTCTATGCATTGAGTGATTATGAGGAGTTAAAATACATCCACATTCTTATAGACTATCCAGGAGCCTAGGAGGGAAACAATTAAAACTTTCATCAATAATCCTGATGGTCAGGTGTATCCATAATACTATAATTGCAATACTCAGGATGTGTGAGTTGAAGTAGGGAAGAGTGGATCAATTTCAGTCAGATAATCACTGTGCTTTACTCTGGAAATGGAAAGTTCAGAATAAATGGAGTGGTGATAACAAGGAGAGATGTAGCAAAAGTAGTCAGGGGATTTAATAATATTGATAAGACATCAGAGAAAGCCCCAACAACAAAGATGGAAGAGGAAGAAATTGATAGTATGCCTGAGTCCAGGAGGGAGTTGATCACATACCAAGAAAGGACATGTTGATAATCATAGGCAACTGGAATGCAAAAGTAAGAAACAGAGTAGAATCAAAAATCGTTGGAGAATTTGATCTAGGATCAAGAAATGAAGCAGGAGAATGACTTACTGAATTTTGTGATGCCAACAATTTGTTTATGGCAAACACATTCTTCAAACAACTGAACAGTTGACTGTATAATGTCAATACAGAAATCATAGACCATACATACAGTATGGGAGCACAAGATGGTGAAGTTCCATTCTCTCTGCAAAAACAAGACTAGTAGTGTAGTGGTTCTCAAACTTTACCCTTGTGATCCCCTTTACATCAAAATCTGGACGTTCCCCCCCCCATGTAGTATATTAATACAAATAATTTGTATTAATTAATTTTGTTTGTTTAGTGTGCAAATTTTCATTCACACAATCATGTACATTCCTATTTTAACATCTTACAAGGAAATAGCTCTCCTCCTTCTCCCCCTCCCCCCCCGGCCCAGGGAAGAAAAGGGATCAGGGCTTCCAAATCTCATGCCCACCTTGAGCAACTCTTGCACCATCCTGGGGGTCCTGCCCACAGTTTGAGAACAACTGTAGTAGCGGATTGTGGCACAGATCATGTTCTGCTAATATCACTAAAGCATAGTGCCAAAATACATTCTAAAGAACATCCCCTTAGAATTTAAAGATCATATAAAAAACAGATTTGGGCCACTATATGTAACTGACTGGAAAGATTTTCACATCTTGACAATGTTAAAGGAGTGTCTTTAGCTGACGATATGTTTTTTAGCCAAATCCAGTACTCTGATGCTTACAGTTAAAGACCTAAAAGTCTTGAAACCCAAGTTCTTGAACAAGCATTTCCTAACAACAAATGAAGCTAGGTAATTAATTGAAATCCTCATCCAAATATCACTTCCATAAGAGACGAAGCTTTTAAAAATGGAAAAGGATTTTTGTAATGGCATCCAACCTGTAAAATAACTTCTCCAAGGTGGTATGCATGATGCCAGCTTTTCAGGCACTGGGGATCCACCCTCCCCTTTTATATTCAACCAGCCATTTTAATACAATAGCAACTGTATATATTTCAATATATAACCACAACAATTTTAACCTCTTTGTGTTGGATCCAGACTCAGTCATACTTAGAAGACTTGACTAGGCATCACTGATATATGTCCCATGGATGAAGATCAACTTAGAAAGCTGGTTAGGTTTAGCCTGGAGAAGAGAAGGTTAAGAAATGACATGATGACCATGTTTAAATATTGAAGATGGAGCAAGATTGTTTTTTGCTCCCCCAGAGACTAGGAGATGAAGCAATGGGTTCAAATGAAAGGAAAAGAGATTCTGCCTAAATATTAGGAAGAACTTCCTAACTGTAAGAGCTGTTTGACAGTGGAATATGCTGTCTTGGAGAGTGGTGGAGTCTCCTTCTTTGGAAGTTTTTAAACAGAGACTGGATGGCTGTCTATCTAGAGTGGTTTGATTGTGTGTTCCTGCATGGCAGGGAGTTAAACTGGATGGCCCTTGTGGTCTATTCCAACTCTATGATTCTATTATATTTCAGTGGGTTTCTCCTAGGTACTACAACTGTATCTGATCCACCTCTCTTTTAATTGCACCTTTCTCTGCTAGTTGGTTTTTTATCTATTTATTGCTGTAAAAGTATCCTGAACATTTTGTTATGGGGTGATGCATACATATTTAAAGCAAACAAACTATCCTTTCTTGAGACAGTGTTAACAGGCTAGGGGTTGGAATGTTTTTCTGCATTATTATTATTGTGAAATCACAACATTAACTAGAGCAGTAAGCCATTTGTTATGGACACACCTTTTGTTGTTACTGCCAGCAGGTAATTAGAAGCAAAGAAGTGTCTTCTATCTGTGTCGCATGCATCAAATCAAAGACTCTGATGTTGTTCATTTAAAGAGGATTAGTCACAGATCCAGGGAGATGTGGGAAAGACTAACAAAGTGAAGCAGAGTTCATATGGTTTCATACATCTGTTAACAGTCAGTGGTTAAGAACCCTTCCTTATTGTAAAAAGGGGTATTTTTCTCTCCCACTGGTAGCTATTAACTAGACATTACTTTAATCAGCCCTTCTTGGTGTTAAGACCTTTGTCTATTGAGAAGGATATTTCATTAGTATCTTGATAGCGTATCCTGACACAAACATTCTTATAAATCAATCAGCAAAATATTATTTTTCACATCATTAGGGCTTTAAAAAAAGGAATGGCATTATCTATGAAATAATATGTAGAGTCTGTCTAATGTGTAGATTATAGCCTTTCCCTAACCAAAACTATATTCAGATTGGAAAAGATTTTATCCTTATTTCTGGAATGATCATGGATATTAATATTATTTGAAAACATATTAATAATGTTGCTAGATACCTAGGCATAAATCCTAGTTTGTTAATTAAAGTTTATTGATTAGTCAATCAACCATATCAAAATGTTTAACAGCAAACATAGTAAAATACGAGAAAACCCAATGTATAAAATATGTAGAGATATCTTGCAGCTGCAAGATCTCTCTACATTCTGATACTACAGACTAACACAGCTATATCTTTGAATGCATAAAATACACTGGGATAAGAGAAATTAGACTAAAATAAGATGACATATGAATTAATTTAAATTAATAGTAGTATATTGTTGTCTTATAATAAACTAAGGAATAATAAAATACAAAGCCAAACTATGTTTAAACAAGTTCATCTCCTTTACATGTTCAATAAATGGGTTCAATAAAACATGATCTCATTGGACAGCCCTACCTATACATTTAGCATAATTACTACATGAGTATTTGTACAGTGGGACTTCCCCTTACATGGGGGATCTGTTCCGGATCCCCCACATAAGGGAAAATCCGTGTATGCTCACACTCATAGGGAGCAATGGGGCACGTGCATGTGGTAATGCAGCAGTGCGTGCACCAAAGGCGCATGCGCCATTGTTTACATTGTCATGGGGCTTCCACGTAAGCAGGAAGCCTGTGCCTGCGTATGGCGTGGGCACACTGTACCTTGAAGAAAATGGGCTAGCTGTTTACTATGTTCCCAGTTCTATCAAGTATTGTCTGTAGGTGGCATCACTGTGGCATATAACTGGTAGTTAAATGGGACATGCTCAATATCTTCTATTTCAGATGCTCCACAGCCACATGTTCCTTCAATGTATGGCACTTCATCGAATCATCCGTATTTAGCCATGGAATCTAACTGCTCAAATCTTGCTCTGGTTGAAGCTGTTCTATGGGAATTGAATCAAACCTATTATCACATACTGGAAAATACTTTTTATTTTGGGCCAACCATTTCAGTGACCCTGTAGGAGGTGCCACTGGCATGAATCCTACATGCCCTAGATAATCCCAGGTTGAATAGGATTAAGGTAATGGAGGGAACATCTGAGTAATCTACAGCCCCTTCACACTATAGATTTACAGCACTATTATTCCACTTTATCTTCCATCCTGTTGAATCCTGGGATTGGTAATCTGATGAGATACTAAAGCTTTCTGACTGAGAATTCTAAATGTCAGTGATCTAGAGTGCAGTGGTTAAATGCTAGTACTGCAGCCACTCACAGCCACAAGGTTGTGAGTTAGATCCTGCAGGGCTTCAGGGTCCACTCAGCTTCCCATCATTCTGTATGTCAGTAAAATGACAACCCAGCTTGTTGGGGGCAATTGGCTTACACATTGTAAACTCAGGGAGTGCTAGTTCACTGATAAGAGGTTTAGAAATGTACTTGCTTGCTATTGCTACACTTGAGTCTATTGGCCTGGACTCAAATTGGACTCAAGTCACTTCATTGACTTGACTTGGACTCAGTTTAGCAATAAATGATGCACTGACTTGACTCGATTTGAGAATTGCATATTTTTAGAAACGGACATGCTGATCCAACTTTATCCAGAAACAACAAATGTGTTAGACAATGGGCTTGAAGTATATGCATGCCTACTCAGAAGTACGTCCTACCACATGCAGTTACTCCCCTCAGGTATGTGTGTTTAGGAGTGCAGCCTAAACTTCAATAAAATGAAAGGGAACTGCACAAGAGGGTTTCCTGGTGAATTATCAACTCCATTGGCAGCCTACTAAGTAAGAAGCATGTTTGGAACATGTTAGAAAGGTAGTATGTTATTATTTTTGTGCTGCTACTGCAAATAAATGGCTGTGTTTTCTATGATAAGCAAACAGACAGTAAACAAAAGTTATGCAGGGAAGTTAATCTTCCTAGTTAAATGTGCAATAAAGCAACAAAACAGCCAGATCCATTAATAAATAATGTCAAGTGCAGAGCATGGAAAAATTACTTGTTGCATGACAACTCCTTAAATCTGTACAACACACACACACACACACACACACACAGAGAGAGAGAGATTGATTCAAAAAAGTAATTTTTCCAAGATTTGGTTAGGTGTCATGATTCAACAAGACCCTTTGGAGAATGAAAATTCCAGAGACAGCCATGCTAAGCTGTCAAAAGCACTTTCCAGTCCTTCTACACTGGACTGTTCATTCCCACGTCCTGCTCCTTCTCACACCACCACCCTGTAGGAGGTGCCACTGGCTTAGCTTTGAAGATGGACTCTTCCAGTTGGCAGGGAGATCCTGTGAACCGTTCCCCAGCTGCTTATCACAACAAAAGTGAGCAACTACAGAAAAAGGCACAGGCAAGAGCTTTAGGAAAGACCCTCCTGGAGTGCCTTTATAAACCTGTCAATTTCTCTCAGGTTTTGTCCTTAAGTAGGTACAGGGTTGCTCTCCATGGTCCTGAAACCAAACCCAAAGTCCCTAACTTGTACTTGCAGTTCTGGCCGTGGTATTGAATCTGCTTCGTCATGGACCTACTCCTTTTGCCTGAACATTTGCCTGGAACAGAGGACAGAAGGCTTGGTGGAACAGGACAACACCTTCTATTCTATTCTGTTTGGACATAATGCCATATGTTCTTGATCTGCTTTTTGAAGAACAATGTAGTCCTATGAACAATGCAACAGGTTGCTTATGCAATCCATGAACAATACCACTGTACATATGTCTATCAAAAGTAAGGACCATCAATTGCAGAATTAATTACTGACTCTTGATGTAATGGTCTTTCAGCTCCAAGGATTTTTCTAAGATGACAAAATAATTGTGCTGATGATAATGCACAGAAGTACCTCTCACTCCTATCAGTAATGTCTCATTAATATTTTTATGGGAGTGCAGAATCATATTTTCACATGTGGTAGGAATGTGAAGGTATTAAACAATTTTGGGTAAAGATAAAGATCTATAATGAATGTACTAAAAAATATAATGAAAGTGTGACCTGTGTTGCTTTCACAAAAATAAGTGACACAAAAAGAATTTTCAACTTTTCTGTCAGTGGCAGCCCAACAAGTTGTCGTATTGTCTTGGAAATCAAACAAAACGTTATGAAGAAAGATAATAGTAGGGGAGAAATCCATGGAGGGAAAAGTCCTAAACAAATAAGAGCAGCAAAAGGACAGAAAGACGCTGGCAACTTTATAGAAAAATAGTATCACTTTGTTATATACTTGCAACAGTTCCTAGTTTTGCACTCATCTGAACAAATTTTCATTTACACCTTTCTATTGCACTATAGATTTGGGGATTCTCTCAGACCAGGCTCTTGTTGTACAATTTCCTTGCCCCATCCATGCAATTTTAGGCAATGGGGTTGTGGTGTCCAGACACCACCATATTCTACTAACAGTCCTTCCTTGTTCTTCCTCCATGTGTTCCATTTTTGTGCTTTTTAAAAAAAAATTAAGAAGAAAAGATGGAATTTTTAAAATAAAAATGTTACAGAATGAACTGTTACAGCATAGTTATAGGAGTCTCTTTCCTTCTCAATGAGTTCTAAATCAGGTTTTAAACTCAAACTTCAGTTTTTTTAATGGCAACATTCCCAAACTCTGTTAGAACAACTTGGCTGGTAATGCAACCAGGTCAAATGCTGGGATATTCACAACCATCTGGTTTTCACTGTTTTGAATATGTTGTATTGGGGGGGAGGGAGGCACTTTCAGGCTTATATTTAATGAAATAATTAGAAGACAGAGGCTGACATCCAATATCACATTACCATTATCAACCCCTTCTACATATCCAAAAATTTGCTCCAATATGTTTTTTTTTCAATCTGCTGGGTCCGATTGGGCGGTGTGGGCTGTGGACAGTGAGAAGATTGCCCTTGCCCCCAGTTCTGCTGATAGAAGCTGATCTGTTAGCAGAACCACTCTTGTATCTTGACTATAGCGTTTTTATGAAGTCAAGGAAAGGAAGCAAGTGCTCTAAACCAGACCGTATATTTGTAATGCTTTCTGCATTTGTCAGAGTAGCTCCCTCACCTACAGCACAGAATCTGCTCTCAATTAGCACCTGCCCTTTTACCATGCACTTTTCACCATGAAGCAGCATGGGAACTTAATTAAATTTAATAGACACCATCCTTGATTTGAATCTCTCTCTTATTTAAAGCTTCAAGAGGAAGCAATTAATTGCTGCGCAAGTCATGGCTGTGAAAATCGCTTTGAAAAATACGATGCCTGCACATTTTGAAAAGGGATGAGAATATGCTTTTAAAGAGAGAAGAGTGCTGGTTGGCCATTCCTTACTAAATCTGTGTGTGAGATATCAATTATCAAAGAAGATGAAGTTTTATCATGATTTCAGTATGGTTTCATTATTACTCTTACATGTAACATTACAGATGCCACATGTGCTGACTTTTTTTATACTATATTCATATTCTATAATGAGTTCTATGAGTTTCATTGAGCCCTGTGAGGAATGGTTGAAGGAGCTGGGTACATTTAGCATGGAGAAGAGATGACTGAGAAGTGGTATGACAGCCATCTTTAAAAATATGAACGGATGTTACGTAGAAGATGGAGTAAACTTGTTTTCTGCTGCTCCACAAGATAGGACCCAAATCAATGGAATCAAATTTCAAGAACACAGATTCTGATTTAACCTTGGAGAGAAAAATCCTGATGGCAAGAGTTCTTATACAGTGGAATGTAAGATGGCACATTCTCTTTTGTTGGAGGCTTTTAAGCACAGGCTGAATAGCCATGTTTGGGGAATCCTTTAGCTGTATATCCCAGAATGGCAGGTGACTGGACTAAATGGTGCTTGGGATCTTTTCCAGCTCTATAATTCTATGAGTCTATGAAACTATTCCCAGTTACAGATCAATGGAGATGTTACACCATTTGGCCTATGCATAACATACATGATGATCTATATCTGTACTCACATTCTTATGATCTAATCTTTATTTTAATTATTCTATGTAATGGTAGAAATCATTGAGCTTGCTCTGTCCCTTGATGGGGAGGCAGTCATATCAGGCAATGGATGCTGGAGGGAAGGGAGTAGTGATGATTTGGAGAACAGAGCTACAGTGGTACCCCGGGATACGAATGCGCCGCCTTACGAAATTTCCGGGTTACGAAAAAAATCCATTGAAAAAAACTGTTCCGGGTTACGAAGGTTATTTCGGGTTACGAAAAATTTTTTTGGTGCTTTTCGGCGCTTTTTCGCACGAAATCGCGGCTTTCGCTATTAGCGCCTATGGCTTTTTCGGCTTACGAAGATTTTCGGGTTACGAACGCGGCGGCGGAACGAATTAAATTCGTAACCCGGGGTACCACTGTATCTCCCAGACAGATAGTCCCCTAAGTTAGTTTGTTGTCCATATGTTGAATGATGATGCAGTTGTCATGGCCAGCCAAGATCAGCTCTCGGAGGATGAGGAGGAGGATGAGCCTTCTCCAGAGCAAGGGCTGATTGAGGCAACACCAGGTGCTGTTCCTGCCCTGCCAGGTCCCAGCTGTGATCCTCCAGCCCCAGAGGAGGAGGTTCAATCAGGTCCTAGTGCCGAAGAGAGACCTTCTATGGTACCACTGCCTAGTGGGGACTCTGGGGACGAAGCTTGCATGCAGGTGCCTTCTTTCAAAGAGAGAAGAGCTGAGAGTGCTTGCAGGCGCAGATCACAGAGAATTGCCGAGAGGCAATTAGCCAACCAGCCTCAGGTGGCATGAGGGAGAGTTTCCCTTACTTAAGTGGGAGAGAGACTAATGCTGGTGGCTAGAGTTTATTGCATGATCTCTTGGCGTGATTGCTGCTAGCACTAGTATCTGGATTCTTTGTTACCTTGACCTTGGACCGGACTTTGTTATCTCTTGGCTGTTTTGACCTTGGACTGTTTGACCAATGCTGTTTCTCGGTATCCTGACTTCGGCTTGACTCTTGGAACATTTGGACTTCTGGAATTCTGAACTCGGCTTGTTTTCTTGGACTGCTCTCAGACTGGTTCCTTGCAAGGTCTGCTTTACTTTCACTTCCACTGTGCTAAGGCTCTGTTATCGGCTACTGTCAAGTGTCTGCTGGCAGCATTCCCGGACAGCAGTCCCATCCCAAGCATTCAAGCATGATTTGTTCACCAGTCCAGTCAGATTCTATTTGTGGAATAGACAGAGCTTGGAAACATATATTTTCAAGTAAAGCTGCTAGAACCCCAGTGACCATGCTTGGCTGGGGTATTCTGGGTATTGTAGTCCAAGTTAAACCTTTCAAGCTCTGGAGAGCAGGGAGTGTCATCTTGACACTTGAGACAATAAAATGCTTTGGACCAGTCCTTTTCTTCAGCACTGTTCATCACCCCAGCCCTGTCCCTTGCAGTATGGCAGAGAAAGGCAACAGGGAGGAAGGAGATGGAAAACGTATGCTACAGCTTGCTTCTCCATTATCCAAATGCTGGGAACCAGAAATGTTTCCAATTTTGGAGATTTTAACATTTTGGAATATTTGCATAAACATAATGAGGTATCTTGGAGATGGAACCAAATCTAAACTTGAAATTTATTTATGTTTCCTATACACCTTAAATACATAAACTAAAGGTAATTTTATACCCAAAACTTTTAACAGTTTTATGCATGAAACAAAGCTTGTGTACACTGAACTATTAGAAAACCAAGGTGTCACTATTCCAGTCACCCATGTGGGCAATTTTGGAATGTTTCAGATTTCAGAATTAAAAGCTAAGCCTGGTTGATTTGAAACAAGCAAAGCACTAATGCTGGATGCATTATCAGAAATTACCTCTTTTCTAGAATGTCACTTACCTCTTCTAATGCAGCTTCATGTCAAACATTTGCCTTCCTGTGGCAGCCAGCTTCTGAGTACTTCTCCTTGTTCCAACAGGGGTTTAACAACTGTTTACAAAGCTGTTTGGTTATGATGATATAATTAACTTCCTATTTGCTCTCCTGAGTTAAGAAAGAAAGAAGTCTGAGGGAGACCTCACATCCATTGGACAAGAGGAGCCATCCATTCTAGCATTTTCTCCCATGCGACCAAGTACAGCGTGGAGAAGTTCTCCTTTATAATAGCAATTAAAGCTGACTCTCTCTATTAGACTTAATTTGTCGAGAGAAAGGCACGCACACACTCATTTGATGTACTTATTCATGTGTTTCATAGATAACAAGGACTAGTCAATGTGCTCAATTTGCCAGCTAACGACTTTTGAAGTAGAGCCATATGGTTTCTTTAAAATGTCCCTTTTGTGTTTAATTTGAGGGAATGATGTGCCATCATGTTGGCAAAGACTGTAATTGACGAACAATGAATCACAAGGCCTACCCTGATTTTAAAATCACTAAATTAATTCTTCTAATTACTGCCGTTGAATTATATTGCAGAGTGGTATTTACCAGGAAGTAAGTCTCAATGAATTCAGTGGGACTTGCTTCCAAGGAGCATATTTAGATCTGAACTGAGAGTTTATTAAAATACCACATGGTCTATTGTCTGAGAAACTGTTTATAAACGAAGAACATGATGTCTTCTCTGAAAATGTAATGGTCCAAATCACAGAAAACTGAATTCCTATGGATATCAAGCAATTCATAGCCAGTGCTCTTTCATACACACAGAAAAAAAGAGAATGTGGAAGGATTCAGCTTCCAAACTATTCTTCTTATTGGGGATTCTTGAACTGTTTTGAATGTAGGGAGTGGGTGGCTCAGCACTGATACATCCTCATTAATTTTGCCTCCTTTCAGGTGCCACTGTGGTGTAGTGGTATGAGTGTTGGATGAGGACATTGGGAGACCAGGGTTTAAATCACTGGTCAGCCATGGAAACCCACTGCATTACGTTAGGCAAGTCACATTCTCTCAGCTTCAGAGGAAGGCATTGCCAAACCATCTCTAAATGAACCTTGCCAAAATCCCATGACATGGTTGCCATAAGTGTGACTTGACAGTGCAAAACAACTAGGTACTTGCAAGGGGAGGGCCAATTACTTTCCCCATCCCTTATCATTTGAACATCCTTAAATATTAAGATTTACAAGCACAGTGTGTACTTAGGAGTGCCCTCCATGTGTTCAGTATAATTTACTCCCAAGTATGTGTGCACAGAGGGTAGATTGCAAGCAGATTTTATTATTCATGAGAGGGCTCAACAGTAATCACTGTCTTTGTATTTGTTAGTGTTGGATCATTCGATACACTTCTGAAGGATGCTTAAATACATAGGAGTCTTGGTGGTCCAATTTTGCCAGATCTTTGGGAATGGGGTCAGCTCCCCAGATTAATTTTTGAGGTGGCTCAAGCTCCCTCATCCCATTAAGGGCTCCATGCTTCTTCCTCATAGGCTAGGTTTGTATGGTATGGAATTTTTCTTTTTTAACATGAGGGCAGTTTCAAACTTGTAGGAAAGTTAGCAGCAAAGTTCCACTATGATAGATATGATATGGATGCCATATGTATATTATATTTAATATTAATTCAAAATTGGCACATGAATCTCTGTTGCATTACTAAACTCACAGAAATGATTTTAAAAAATTCCTCTGTTTTCAGCTTTGGAAGGAAGGAAACTACTCCATAACTTCTGGGAAACCCCATTGTTCACTGAATCCCCAAAACAGACTTGAGTGAAGTTAATAAGAAATGTACACACAGAAGATGAAGGGAGGGGGGATGAAAAGCTTTTATCTACAAATATAAATTAAACCCATCTCTCCAAGTTCACATCAAGAATACTCCAGACAAAAAAGCAGAATTTGACATACATGTTAAAGAGTATTTTAAGGAACCAACAGCCAACAAGAAGAATTTAATTATTGTCAATCAAAATATCCCAGAGAAGCAAACAATTCAGCAGTTAATATTA
>NC_056524.1:65539505-65618178 GCF_019175285.1 Sceloporus undulatus
CTCAGTATCCATAGCTTTCCAGGGATGGAGGGATTTTAAAAGATTGGGAATTAGAAGGGGTGATGATTACCAGTCCTGAAAAGGGGTCCACAGAAGACAGAGAATAGCTCAGTGTTTGAGGGTGACACAGTAACTAAGACAGTCCTTATGTTCATATATGGTCTGCGAGCAAGGTGGCTAAGTCTGCGGCTGATATCTATATCTGATTTCATAGCTTCAAGGAGTATTTGATGCTATCCCATGGTGCAACAAAAGCACAACTAAAGTTTCTCCATGGAATTGAAAAAAGGAGCCAGATTGGCTGATGGCTTTAACTCCAGAGTGACAAAACACTGCTAGCAATTGAGACGATCCCTGGACAATCAGACAGGAAAGGTGAATAGGGACATAGCCTGGAGTGAGGTGGGCGTACAGCAGGGGTAGGCAACCCTTTTGAGCCAGGGGCCAGGTTGCTGTCCCTCAGACAACTGGGGGGCCGAAGCCAAAAAATGAATAATTAAATAATTTTAAAGAAATTAAATAAATAAATAAACCAGGACAAATGTAGGACAAAATTTTCAAATGGAGGGCACTTTTAAAATAAAAAATGGCGAACACGCGAAAAAATTTGCTGATTTTTTAAAAAATGTTAAGATAAATGCATGTTTCTGAGCCTTCTATAGACAATTGCCCCACCATGCCCCTCGCACGAGACGTCAAAGGCCCTGGCAGCAATCAGCGGCAGGACCGGGCTGGGGCCGGTCCCAAGGCCTCACTGGGCCGCATCCGGCCTGCGGGCCACAGGTTGCCTACCCCTGGCGTACAGTCTTTTAACTGCTTTGTGATGGGACTCCATTGCAAGAGGAAGTGTGAAAAGCCTGTGTGGTGCAGATGGAGTAAGCAACAAACCCATTTAAGTTTTATTTTAGTAGTATCCAGGTCTCCCACATGTCCTTAGGTCAGCATTACCCCTTACCTAGTTTCCACATATCATTGTGACCTCTCAAAAATATGCCTGATGCTAGTTATAAAATATGAAAACCCTATATCCAGCATGGTCAGTGTATTTCTTGTTTCATTTTGGATTGTTTCATCATAGGGTTTTCATAGTACAATACATTCAAAAGGGGTTTACTGTGTACAGTACTAAAAAGTGTTCACTATGGTGCCACTGCCATTGTCTCTAAGACATCTGAGAGGCAGCAACAGATGAAAGAACAGGCAGTATCAGCTGGTCTTAATCCTCTTCCCTACTGCCATTTCCATTTTCTTGTGTTTGGGGTCATACTTAGATTTGAACCTGAAGATAAGGAACAGTTAAATCAGCCATTTGCTGATTTCTTTAGAAGTCTTTTAGACCAAAGGGTGGGATATAAACTCTAAATAAGTAAAGAAATGCCTTGTTGGGAGAGGAAGAAATAGAGAATCATCTAGCTATGTCCCTGAGCTAGATGCAAAATAAATACATTAGTGCTGAGATTTGTCAGGATGTCCAGAAATTTCAGTTTCACACTTTTCCATCAGTTGACCTGTGGAGAGTGGGGAAAGCAGCTATTTTCCTATACATGCACACAGAGAAATAACATCACCCCGTGGACAACCCCAAAATGAAATGCACAGATATAGGATGGGAGACACCTGGCTGAACGAGACTACGTGTGAAAGGGATCTAGGAGTCCAAGTAGACCACAAGTTGAACATGAGTGAACAGTGCGATGCGGCAGCTAACAAGGTCAATGCAATTTTAGGCTGCATCAATAAAAGTATAGTGTCTAGATCAAGAGAAGTGCCACTCTATTCTGCTATGGTCAGGCCCCACCTGGAATATTGTGTCCAGTTCTGGGAACCACAATTCAAAAAGGACATTGAGAAACTGGAGCATGACCAAAGGAGGGCGACTGAAATAGTGAAGGGTCTGGAAACCATGTCCTATGAGGAACAACTTAGGGAGCTGGGGATGTTTAGGCTGGAAAAAAGAAGGATAAGAGGTGCTACGATAGCCCTGTTTAAATACTTGAAGGGGTGTCACATTGAAGAGGGAGGAAGCTTGTTTTCTGCTGCTCCAGAGAACAGGACCCAGAGCAATGGATGCAAACTCCAGGAAAAGAGATTTCACCTCAATATTAGGAGGAATTTCCTGACAGTAAGGGCTGTTCAACAGTGAAACAGACTTCCTTGTAGTGTGGTGAAATCTCCCTCCTTGGAGGTCTCTAAACAGAGGCTGGATGGCCATCTGTCAGGGATCTTTTGCTTGAGATTTCCTGCATGGCAAGGGGGTTAGAGTGGATGGTCCTTACGGTCTCTTCCAACTCTATGATTCTATGAGTTCTTGAAGGATGCCTGTCATTGTGATTTGTTGAGTGATTTTGATAATTGGCAACCGGCACAGAATTCTTACCTTCACAACAACCACAAAAGTGAGTTATGGTTTAAAGTGGACTTACTACATCACAACCCTGTAACCAGATGCCACTCCGTACTAAAATCTCATTCCAGAAATTGGTTCTGTCTCTGTACATTGAGGGACAGAGTGATCCTATGCTTGTGTAATAATAAAAATCTCTCTACTAACCATCCTACCTTCCAAATTTATATTGGCTTAGATATACAGATGCACATAGTAGAAAGAATAAATACAACCAGGTGTACAAATTTATAATCTAAGAGAAAGACTAACAGGACAATTCTAAAGTTAGTAATCAAGATAGATGCTTGAACATAACATTTAGAACAACGAAGGAATAATGATCATTATAATATTGAAATGCTTGCACATTATTTTCTGTTTCTTCCTTTGTGTCTTTTATACATCATGGAATTGATTATCTCGATCTCACAAGCGTCCAACACTGGCATGATTGACCTCAAGCAGCTAATTGTGCAATTATCTTTCATCTTTGGGATGAAATGTGGCTTGTTCTTATGTTTGAATGCTGGAAACCTACCATTGAACTTCTGTTGAGTCTAGCTGCATAAAAAGCTCCTATTTTCCAATCACCCTCATCTTAATAAACTTTTTATGGTTCCATTTGATTCAAATGTCTTCTGTTTTCAATGCGAATGTACTCACACCTTCTTAAACACTTCCTAGAGATGTCCATGGGAGTCGTTTCTGTCAGGTGCCATTCCTGTTCTTCAAAGCCAAGGTCTACATATATGGTTGTTGGTTCTTCTATAACAATCATTTACCATGAATCCTGAATCAACAGGGCCTAAATCCTGCTATTAATCCAGCTAGAATAAACCCTTCAATCAATAGAATTTATGTAAGTGTTGACTTACCAAGTACCTATTGATTTGATCTAGTCTAGCTGAGACTAACAACTGAATTTAGCTGTAGTGAGCAAATGCAGCAAGCCCAGGAGTCAGTTTTCTCCCCTGGGACTCTGCAAAGTCTGCAGAGAATGACAAAAATGTCAACAAAACAAAACTGAGAAAGGCTAGTGGTTTATTTCTGGTCTTAAAAATGTAATACTTATGTGCAGCTGTGACTTATTTAAACAGTGGCTGCTGTTCCAGGCAATACACACCTTTTTTTTTTCCTTTGGGCCAAAAATAAAATAAAAATGGGGTGGTCCAGGGAATCTAGAAGGGTTGAGGGCCAAATGTTGCCCACACCTGATTTCAGCCCATAGAGGTTGGACAGACAGAAGTGTCACATGCCATCCTGGCAATCCTCATGGCCTTACTTGCTAAACACTTTCTGCAGATATTAAGAAAATGGGTGGATGTGGTATGTCTGTTTATTGTTAAATATTAAACACTAACTCTGTCTTTACACCAGTGCATTAAAGGCATATATAGTTGTCCCCTTCCCTGTTTATCCTCATAATCACATGCAGCATGTTTCACTGAGAGAGCATGATTAGACCAAGACTACCAAGTGAATGAAAGTTGAGCTTCATAGCTGAGTGAGGATTTAAATCTGGGCAATATGGATGTCCACTATATCAGCCTTCCCCAAGACACTGGTGTATATGCCCGTTAGCTTCTAAGCACAATATAAGGCTATAAAGCCCTACATGGCTTGGGTCCAGCCTATTTGAAGGAACGCCTCCTCCCATATAATCCTTCCCGCACACTCAGGTCCTCCGGGAGGAATTTATTGCAACCTGGAAAAAATAGATTGGTGGTGACTTCCTGGAGGGCCTTTTTAGCTGCCACGCCAAAAATCTGGAATAACCTGCCCAAGGAGGTTTGTCAGATTACATCTCTTGACGCTTTTTAAAAGGCGAT
Source organism: Sceloporus undulatus (assembly GCF_019175285.1). NCBI lineage: Eukaryota > Metazoa > Chordata > Lepidosauria > Squamata > Phrynosomatidae > Sceloporus > Sceloporus undulatus. The sequence goes on from NC_056524.1 coordinate 65,543,721, forward strand.
AAAAACAACCCTCTTCTGGCTGGTCTTCCCAGACTAACCTCTCTTAAACTAGAATCAACTGCCCGATTAACCAGCCTTCCCCCCTCAATATTACCTCAATAATGCCTCAACATTGCCTCATTATTGTTATACTGTTGTTATCTCCTGCTGAGCTGTTTAACTGTTATTATTTTAACTAAATGTTTTTATTGTTATTAATTGTCTTGATGGGAGGGAGGGTAGAAGGGTGGGGTTTTGGGGGGACTGTTCTATTAATATTATTATTATTATTATTATTATTTGGATTAAACTTCCATAAACCAGCCTGCCCTGTTATTATTGAGTATTGTAGCTTAAAATGCCTGGAGTGCACTAAGTTGAGGAAAGCTGTGCTACACCAAATTGGAGAACTAGTTGTAATTTTGCTGCTGTAACCTTCTCCTGCCCCAGCTGCATCATAGTTTCTGAGTGCTTCCACTTACCACTTGCAAGAGAAAGTGGATGTAAGTGCTTCCACTTATGACCTGCATGCTGTTCCATGTTCATGCCCTGTCCTTATATACTTTCACACACATACCTTCTAGTACTCAGCTCTTCATCACCTCCCATGGTTTCCCAGTGCTCCTTTTCACAGTTTCTAGCCCTTTATCCTCTAAGCTATATCCTGCCTGTTTGAAAATTGTAGCAGTGGCCTACTTAACAAACTCTCTTTTGTTCTACAGAACAAATTATATACATAACTCAGATTAATAACCTTGTTTCATCAGTGGTGTCATCATAAAAACTAGCATCATATTATGACAATCAAAAGCATAAGGAATGGACTTTTTAACTGCTACATTTTACAGAAGAAAAATAGTAAACAGCACTTTAAAGGCGTGGTAGCTCAGGTGTAGCTGAAACAGTCTTGCAAGATAGAACTATCACCACTTCCTTTTTCCAAATCATTGAAGATCAGGTTATACTGAGACCTTGGAGAATACCGTTGGGACTCTTTTGCAAGAAGGGGCAAATCCCTGCATCTTCTGTATCTAAGGAACCCAAGCCAAAACAGATCAGCAATAATCAATAGCAATAACCAATCAATTATCAGGTGCTGTTTTTAGAAAAGTTGCTCCTCCTAAAAATGCACACACAAAGCAATTATAAATAGATTTATTTGCAAAGAGAGGGAATTAGGAAAGAATATTAATTTTGTTGTTGCTATTATTAGCAACAATTAGCTGTTGTTATTAACTCAAGGAAGCTTACAAATTAAAACAAATAATATATTAACATGGAAATAAAGGATCAGTAACATTCAGAGGAAGAAATTGGAAAACCATCTCTAGGTATTCATTTCCTAAAAAAAAAATCCTATGAAATTTATAGGTTTGCCATAAGTCAACAGGTGACTTGAAGGCACATAGATGCATACATATAACATTAAAAACAATTAAAATCATTCAAATGATTAAAAACATTTAAAAAATAATACAATTAGCAACACTATGCAGAATACACAGAGTAATCGTAATAAACTGAGTATCATTCAGGAGTACATACCACAATCCAAAACTATTAAAGGGCAACCGCCCCAACTGTGGGGTAGTCATCCACAGATTTGAGCATCTGTGGATGGTAAACCCCATTGACTTCAATGCCCGCGTGTGCACAGTCCTGAAGGACCAGCCACATGCGTGTGCCACCATTCAATGCCACAGGACCTAAGGCCCTGCAGTTTTTGCCATCTGGGTGTGATGGGGGCTTGGAATGGAAACCCCCTGGAAATTAAGGGCCAATGGTTATAGAATAACTAACTTAGCTCTAATACATAATAAAAGGATGGACCTCACAAAGCAGGCCCTCAAGACCTAAGTGGAGTAAGTTGCACTAAAGACAAAAAGGAGTTGTGAAGAGAGTGAGGATGAAAGGTCAGAGAAGCTATATACAATTTGAAGGGATTTATTTATTTATTTATTTATTTATTTATTTATTTATTTATTTATTTATGTCCTTTCCCCACTACAAGATAGATTAGTTGTGGCACAGGTAGACATAGAGGCTATACAGACTGGCCAAAAGGGCTGGAGTTAGGGTGGAGGTCATGCCCTGACTCCACTCAAAAGCCGCTGTAACACCGTCTGCCTGAACGCATGGCGGACGGTATTACAGCATTCCTTTGGTGTGGTGTTCAGATGCCATATGCCAAAAGGAGCACTGAAAAGTGCCACCATGGTGGCAAAGATGCCCTTTTTCTGCTCCGAAAAGGACCAGCATTTTGCCGCTTCTCTAAGGGCCAGAAAAGTGCCAGATTGGGACTGCAGTGTCCGGTCGTTGTAGCTCCAATTTGGTGCTCAAAGCTTCCCCTTACCCACCATCTGTTTTGCCCCTTAGTTAACCAATCAGAAATCATGACAGTGTGGATTTTCTAACATCTTAGCACTCAAGCAGGTTTACATCAGAACTCAGAAGAAGTTATCCTGTCACAATAAGCAGACTTTTGAATGTCATGTGCTATAGTCAGCAAATGACCTGAAATTCAGGTGGTTGTAAGGCTAAGAGCTGTAGGGTAGTCAATCCAGTCCAAATAAATCACATATTATCCAACAAGATGAAGGCAGGGGCAAGAGCAAGGTAGTTAGCCAGTCCAGAAGTTTTTACACCAGTCCAGATAAACAAAATCAACAAGGAGTAAAATGTGGAATTTTCAATCATAGCCAGTGGTCAAGCATGCAAACATGGAGAGTACCAACAGTCACTGAGAAAGAATGGTTGCAAGCAACAAAGAAACCCAACCATTGGGAGATTTATAGGCAGTTGTCTCTGGACACCAGGTGCTTCATGAATTAGAATCATAGATGCTGGGGCCTAATAAACCTCTCCTTATTTCTTCTGCAGTCTTTAAAGGACGGAGGTACATCCTCAGCTTCTGCCACATCCTGTTGGGGAATGGGTCCCCACCTACTCAGCCCCCAGCTCTTCTCAAAGACACCATAACAGTTTCTGCACTCCTGTAATATCTTAACATTAAACCTGTTGCAACAGTGCTAGCCAACCAGTGATACAGCACTTGGTAACAATCTACACCATTAGTATATGTTGGTAATAGTTGCCACTGTCACGAAGTACACAAGGTCATTATACATTACAGGAACGGACCACTCTGCAATCTCCTGGATCAACGAATAATTCTTAGATATACGTGTGTATACATGTATACCAGTAAAAAGCATTCTTACCTTTCTACGATTTGAAAAATGAATACTGTATATACTGATGTATAAGTTTAGAAATTTTGGTCAAAAATTTGATCTACAAAAACTGAGTTGGCTTAGCCACAGATCAGTGTAAGTACTGTACTTGAAATTTTATTTAAAAAGGAACCATCCCCTGGTGAAAGGCAAGAGCATATCTGTCCTGGAAGCACTCACCCACCTCTGCTCTATTATCCATCCAGGCTTTTGTGGGAGCAGAAACCATTGTGCTTGGTGGAATTTTGTAACTTCTTTGGCATTGTTTTTCTTTGTTGCATGCCCCTAAGTTTTATCCTTGACTTATCCAGGGGTCATATTAAAATCCATAATTTTGGCTCCCAAACCTGGCCTCAACTTATACATGATGTCAACTTATAGTCGAGTATATACAGTAATTAATTTTAAAATTATTAAATCTGGCTTCCAATCTGGCATGGGTGGGTGAATACTTACTCATCTGTCTCAAGCAGCAAAATATCTTGGGTTGGCCCTGTTCCTCCCTTGAGACTTACGTTGTCCTCAGTGGCTTAGTTTGCTTTCAAAGCAACAAATGTCTCAGGTTAGGCTTAAGAAAACCATTACGTAGCCAGCTCTGATCTGGTAGACAGAGTTGTGGTACCATTTTCTTCACTGCACGATCACTCAATGCCTGAAATTGTTCATGTGACTAATCTGAGAAGAGGCAGAAATCACACTAATTCAAAGAAAGGAAGTGGCCATGAAACAGCAGCAGAGCAGGAGACCTGTAGCAAAAAAGGGGCTGGGAAAGCCTAAATGTTTTCACTGATAGGAAAAGATTTCTGTCTTCTGAAAAACATTACTTTTGACCCAAGGATCAAAATGGGAAGATTCTGTTCAGATGTACATTTAAGGTGCTTTCCTGATGGATAGCTATAAGTGCTACCAGGCAACAGGCATTGGTCAGCCATTCTATGTTTTAATTGTTAATGAGTTTTCTGTATTAAGGAAACAAATGGAAGAAAAGGTTGGAAACACAAGGAGGGTTATAAGTAGAAGGCAACATCATCTACCAAATCTATGTCTATTAAATTCTGTGAATGAGACACGGCAAGGCTCTTCAGTGTCATATGTGAACGTGTCTGAAATCAAAGTTCTTTCTAATGCGTCTTATTGTCTTGGGGGCATTCAATGGTGGCCTTGGGCCTTCAGTTTTCTATTCAGTGTGATAGTTTCACACATTAAATCCACTATCCATTTAGAAGCAAACAACATCAACTGTTGCTGAAATAAAATATTTTCCAAAAAGATTAATTCTCAAACTTCTCTCAGAAGTGAAATCTGAATGTGATTTGAAGTACTTCAGCTTTCTCTTGAATGGATAGTCACAATTTATTTTGAGCTAGTTGTTCAAATTTGACATTTAATTTGATTCGTGTTTCTGCAGCTTTTGAAAGAAAGGGGTATGGATGATTTATTTCTTAAACAAAAGAACTGAACATGTTCTTCAGGTAACTGAGATGATGTATACTGGCATACCACACAACACTCCCACTTTTAATATGGCTACTTGCTGGCAAGTGGAGGGAATTGCCTAAAACAAACTAATTTTTTGGTCATTTTATTCCCTTGGTAAACAATTTGAAGGCTAACCCATTTGTACTGACAAATCTTTGGCATTAAGAAACTGGGGAACCTAAATCCACATGCACACAAGCAGTAACTGTTTGTATGCCAAGCTGTTTGTAAGCCTGATTTGACAGCACAGGGCTATTCATTCTTTTGTCAACCATCAGTCTAAAAACGTTAACCTGCATGAGTCTTGGGGTATGGGAGCGCTAAATCTTCCTTCTACAACTGTATAATGAACAGACTGTTTCATTAGGAGGACAATTCACTTGACAAATCCAGCCCAAACAACTTATTTCACAATTTGTGAGCAGAATTAAATTTAGGAGGAGTTGTCTGGAAGGGAAGGGGGAGTAGGTGAGGGGCAGACAATGTACTAAGGGATCAGCGCATTAGGACAAGTGCTCCAGTTAATTTCAGTGCCAGTTGTGGGCCTGAGTCTCGCAGGACTTGTAGCATGCAGATCAGCGGATTAGGGGGTCCACGGCATCAGGTCAAGTGTCTTGAGGGTAGCTGATAAACACCCCAAACCTGACAACAGATTTTTCTTTCTTCCCGCACCACTTGTTAAGTGTCAGAGCAAATCTTTTGAATGGTGCCGGAGTTTACTCAGAGGCCTTTTCTTCAAGAAGACACTCTATCCAGTTTCTGAAGCCTATTTCAGGCACTCTCTGGAATAAATTTGCTCCGCATCTTGCACAAAACCCCCTCCCTAAAGCCCATTTCAATCATTCTCTCATCTTAAATATACTCTTTGTCTCAAGGTGTGTGAACAGAAAAAGAAGCTCTCTGCTGAGAACTGAAAAGTCTCACCGGATTACAACTTCATAGAAATGGGGCACTCTGAAAGCTAAAAAGGCCATTTTGTTCATGCGTATTTTAACAGTTTCATGAGATCTTTAACTAAATATAAATCTATTTCTACTAGTCTAACAGGAAGACCGTATTATGAAGGAAAGCAAATAAAAAATTATCCTTAGGAAAACACGCATTTTAGTGATCCACAAAAATGACTGTGACTATAACTTACCCTTCATTTTAACTACATATTCCTTAATTAAATGTAGGCACTGAGGAAATCCAGATCGCTTTAATATTACTAAACTGGAACAGGTTCCTCTGAGATTTTAATCTGCATAACATCTGTAAATTTTCTAGAATGGTAGCATATAGAAACCCACATTTTTTACTCATCTGTAGATTTATGAATGGCCATCAGTCTTCATCCACAATTTTACCACACAGTTCGTTTTTGGAAAATATAAACTGGAAATTGCTAACTGTTATGCAATCAGTAGTGGACATAACAAGCTTCCAAGTTGCAGATCCACCAATTGTATGCCAGACTCCCAAAGAGAGTAAATGCTTGTATACCTGCAGTTTCCTCCCCTTTCTGTCAGCTTCCAGACCTGTTCAGAATAGGACCCATTGTCTCTCTCTGTGTGTGCACCTTCAAGTTGATTGTTGACTTATGGAAAGCCCATGAATTTCACAGGGTTTTCTTAAGCAAGAAATACTAAGATATGGTTTTCCCAGTTCCTTCCTCTGAAGTATAGCATATATCACCTGGTATTCTTTCATGGTCTCCCATCCAAGTACTAATGAGGACTGATCGTCTTATCTTCCAGGATCAGATAGGATCTGGTGCCTTTAGGGTATTTAGGCCCTCTTAATACAATCCAATGTTTCAAACATGAAAACTGGGGCTTGTATGATCAAGCAACATGAGAGTGTTGTCTGGATGGCAAAAGGTATTCCTGAGGAAGAACACACAAGCCAGGAGAGACTGTAGCAGTTTGTTTTGTCTGAGACTGCAGGGACAGTCAAAGAGTACATTCTCTTGCAAACAATACTATGATAGCATTACTGCACTGTTTTGTGACTTACATAGCTCTTGTTAAGTTCTATTCAATATTCTACTAGATGGGTATAGCAAGTCTTAGGGTAGTGCCTACAAATTAGTCAAACTTTTTTAAATAACCCAGATTTCTGGATTTTGCCACATCACTGTAGTCAACGTTTTTCATGAAGACATGTATTCTGTAATTTTCTTCACAGAAGCAGTTTTAAAAGTTTAATACTAAGACAGCATATTTCCAAACTACATCTACTCTTGCCAAGCTAAGAAGGTGGTTTTCCTCCTCATGCAACAATTTAGTTTAGAAACAATGTCTCCATGGATTAGTAAAATATGTTCCATCTAAATTATACCTGTACCAAACATCCATCAATTTAAATCCCATCTTTAGATTGCCAGTTATTAAAAACTTTAAAAATAAAATCTATCAAATTTACATCCTGGCTGACGGGGTGGTAACATGCAAAAAAGGAAAAGTATGTGTGCCCAGAATTTCTAAGTAACAGATAAATAGGCTTAATTTATTTAAAACTGCATCACAAATAGATTAAACAGCATGTTTTGCATCATCTACATTTCTGAATACCTGTAGTATATTTGTAAACATGGCAATCCAACATTTCACAGAGTGGTACATTCAAATTCAAATTAACATAAATGAGGATTTAACAGCTGATTGCACAGTGTGAATGATAGTAACTAATTTTTTAAGTAGTAAAGTTGTACTGATAATGGTGCTCAGTGAGGAATAAGTTGCTTTGCAGGATATTGCAATACTTTATCTCTCTCTCTCTCTCTCTTTCTCTCTATCTTTCATTTTTTTTAAAACACTGCTTGGATCTTGCACAGTGATGACAGATACATGATTACATATGGGCAAAATGGACAGTCAAAATGGGGGAATGGAAGGAGATGCTGGAGAATCTGAGCTAGTTTAAGGGGTGGTGTGAAACCTTTTTCATGCAGGCCTTCACCTCTTTTATAACCCTGATCAATGGGGCTCAGGGGCTATTGAATGCTGTTCCTCTTTCTAGAAAGCAATTGTTCAGAGGTGTGGCTCATTTCAGGCATTTAATCTCCATTGAATGGGGGCTGTGTTATCCATTTTGTTTTTGGTCCAGGGATCGTAGGCAGCTGGTCAGTGGAAAGGAACAATGACCATGAGTGTTGAATTGCAGGGTGGGGTGGGGAGTGCGGGTGCTTGTCTGCAGATGCCTGCATCCCCACCATTGACCTTGGTTATTTCCCTTCACAGGGTGCCTTGTCCATCCCAGCGGGAGCCTAGCTTTTCTAACTGTTGTCATTGTGAAGGAGGGACAGGCTACCTGAAGTTTTTTGTCCTGGCCTAATAACATTTGGACCCCAATGGCACACACAACAAGGGACGAAGGCTGGGACCAATATGTGCAAGGCTGCTAAAAGCAAAACACCAAAACAAAAACCCTAATTTTCCTACCGGGGTTTCAACCATCATTAGCTTCTAAATATAGAAGTCCATGCACTTGCAGCCATATGGTGGCATGAACTGCCATTCTTTCAGTGCAGTGCCCAGTTTCTTGCATTTCTTTCATTGTTGAGACAGGAAAGTAACACATTGTTGATGGTACCTTCCTTTCATGTGAAAAATGTGTCACATGCGAGCCACAGAGCTGTAGGACACTTTTCAGACTGTAGGAGTAAATCACGACACCTGAAGGAGGGAAGAGTGTTAATTACATTGCAGAAACTAAGACCTTTAGCAGGGTCTGAACAAAAAGATAGCTAAATAAACTGGACACAGTTTTGAAAGGGAAAATGGGAATACATGCCTAAGTTACTAATACTGCCCTGTAGCCATGAATGGCACTAAAATAATATAATATAATAATATAATATAATATGATATAATAATAATAATTGTTAAATGTTGCTGAAAAGTCCTTTGAACTTTCAATTTGTTTAGGAACAAGTCCTAAACATCATAGTCACAAAGAAAGAATGAGTCAGCACCATCCCATGAAATCTCATCAGGTAAAGAAGTATTAAAGAAATAGTACACACACACACACACACACACACACACACACAACTCTTTGTTGTTGTTCCAGTATCTAGGGGCACCCACCAAGAAGGCCGTCTTTAGGGTCCCCACCAACTGTGCTTGTGATGGTGGTGGGACCTAAGCCATATAGTGCTTTATAGGTCATAACTAGAACTTTGAATTATACCCAGAAACAAACTGCCAGTGGAGCTATTTCAGCAGGGGCTTAGTGTGGTTTCTATAAGCAGCTCCTGTTAACAGTCTGGCTGCAGTTCTTTGAATCAGTTGAAATTTCTGAACACTCTTCAAATGCAGCCCCAAATAGAGCACATTACAGCAGTCCAAACATCATGCAACTGAAGCACATTTCTTCACCTTCCCATTGCAACTTGCCTTTCAGAAGTCTCCAAGGACATTTGCACGAATAAAATAATCAGTGTTATTGGAGCTATTACCATTGAAATAATTACGAAATAAAGTAACAATATATTGCCGCAGATCTGATCACTTGTCCTAACTAGAGCAATAGGCATTGAGTCAATTGCCAAATGTAAAACACTTATGTAAATACTATTGATCCAATGGATCCACTCTAGTAGCAAGTAGCAGTTTGATTTGGGCTGCTATGCTAACAAGAAAATCCTGTGCATGTTTACTTGGAAGTGCAGCTTATTTACAGTTTTAAGAAAAGAAGGCCTTGTCTCTGAAGGGCTAACTGCAGTGGGATTTCAAATATGCAGGTCCAGAGAAGGCATCTTATCCAAAGGTCCTCTCCAATCATTGAACTCCATGGATAGTAGTTTGGCTTGATGTATCACAAGTTCTGTAGACTTTATTCTTTATTAAAGAATAAAGTACCCTCCATATGACAAGAGTGTAGGGTGTAAGAAGTCACTTATGTGGGGTCAAGTTGTTTAACTTCTCTAAATCTAGATTGAGATACAACAGCTTTCCCAAACCAGGTACCTTGCAGATGTATTGGACTATATTTCTCTTCATCCACAGCTAGCAAGTGGCTAGATACATACCATAACTGTGTAAGAGTTATATGCTGTCAAGTCAACACCAACTATGGTAGTCCTATATGTCCTGGCAAGATTTAGTCAGAGGAAGTTTGCCGTAACTTTCATCTAAGGCTAAGAGAGTATGATTTGCCCAAGGTCACCCAGTGGATTTCCATAGATGAGCAGGGATTTGAACTCTTGACTCCTGCAATCTTAGTCCAACACTCAAACTACAAGACCATGCTAGCTCTCAACAGTTTACATATCCCCCATGATAAACCCTTATGCAAGTTAGCCTTCACATTCCACTATACAGTGCCTCATACATACTGCATCATCACCTGTTACATTTCTCCTTGACAGGACCATCCAGACTGACTGTGGAAGGCTCTTAACCCTGCTCCCCACTTATGAAGTATCTACATACAAAAACTTTAGCATATGATGGAGGAGGCAAGGCAGGAATTAACTCTTTTTATAGGTGCATAAAATTCTGGTCCAACATTCAAACCATTCTACTTTGCTGGCTCTCTTTTTACAGGAGCACCTAACTAATTTGTCATAAAAGCCATAAAAGCACAGTATTTGTATGGAGATCATTCTGTAAAAAACATTTTATTTGATGTGCTTTAATCGCCTCACTGTTTATTATTTCTAGCCTTATTAAGAGCTTATGGCTTTATTCTATTTTTATTATTATTTCTTACAAACCAGATGCATGTAGTGATGTTAATTTCTGTGAGTTTCTCCACAAGGTTTTTTTTTTTGGCTAAACTTTTAAATCTCCATTTGCATGTATCCATATGGTTTTATTTATCAGGTGATTACACTGTTGGTTTTTGTCAGTTTAGAAAAACAACTATCCTTGGTGCCATTGAAACCAGGGACTTGGGCAGTTCTGTCAATGCTATATATAGTTCAGCCTCTATAATGAGCAGAGTTTATTTGGAAATGAAGGAATTACACTAACTTGGAAGTGTTTTCAGTGATATGGAAAAAGTATTTTCAACACACATACACACACATTCAAAAATTCATTTTAAAATTATAATTCTGAAATGCTTGCTTTCTGCTTTTGGATTTTGTAGTATGATATTCCCATAAAACCTTCTTAGAACTATTCAGATAATCTAAGGGCTCTTGTGCCTCTCCCTGTCTATGTCTCTGTCTCTGTCTCTCTCTCTCTGTGTCTCTCTCTCTCACACACATAACATGCAGAAGCACATCATTGAAAAAACAGAGCTATGATTTCCAGACATAGACCTGCATAATATATGCAAATACTAGATAATATATAATATTACTAGATAATATAATGTCTCAACAGGGGGGGGGGGGTTGTAACCAGATGATCTGCATGCCTTCTCAGTTTACATAAGATGCTAAGTGTTGATGTGCAATTTCAAGACTCCTGCCTTCCTTCTTATAATAATATAATTTATTTATATTCCACCTTTTTCCAGGGGAATCAAGGCAGATTACAACAGAAGTACAACAATAAAATATCGTAAAAATACAAATTTGCACTAAAACAGTCTCCCATATCCCAACCCTCCTCCCAAACATAAAACATAAACCAAAGAGCAGTAAAATAGAATTTAAACAACAAATGGATTAAGATTAAATTAAATTAAAATTTCAAATACAATTTTGCTAAAAATTTCAGGGAAATTTGAGGTGGGACAAGTATCTTCTTCTGGGGGGAACGGGGCAAGTGATGTCAGTGCGGGGGAGGCTAGTCTAGAATGGCTAATCTGGAAAGGTCTGCCAGAAGAGATCCGTCTTAACAGCCTATTTAAAGGCTTCTAGAGTGGTAATATGATGGATCTCATCCGGCAGGTCATTCCAAAGCCTAGGAGCGGCAGATGAGAAGTCCCTCTGGGTCTCTGCAGCCAATCTGGTCTTCTTAGACTGCAACAGATTCTTCCCAGAGGACCTAAGTGTGTGGGGTGGATTACGTGAAGGAAGGCACTCCCTCAAGTAGTCTGGACCCAAGCCATGTAGGGCTTTAAAGGTGATAACCAACACCTTGCACCTTGCCCGGAAACTAATTGGCAGCCAATGAAGAGATTTCAGAATAGGTGTTATGTGGTTGGTTCTAGATGTACCAGCAAGTAACCTGGTTTATAATTATTTTCTTTAAACCAGTCTTGTATGAGAGAGACCCTTCAGGCACAGATCTGGAAATGGTTTGAGCAGAGACTGTCCTCTTTAAAGGATGATACAGGGACAATACTGGGCCATCCTAGGTTGCTTTCTGTGATCAAAAGTGCAATGTGTTCTGTGCACTGACACAACTGCATAAAATAAAATTTAAAAAACAGGAATAGATTGTCAGTAGCTGTGTAGAAATTCTGTTCCTGGTCATTTGAATATCAGAGGGTGGCTTCATTATTTCTATATCTATCTCAGAGGTGGGAACCATATGGCACTCCAAATGTCCTTGGAGTATAAATCCCAACATCCCCCACCATTAGAGTTGCCAGATCAAGACTATCTCACTTCCTGAGGTTTTAGAGCCCAAAACTGAACACTTTGACTTTCTCTTCCAGCCTTCTATTATTCCTCCCTCATCTAGAAGTCTAGTAATACAGGGTTGTACACCTGAGAAACATACCCAAATATACTATTATTATCAATGTCTTGTGGCAAGTAGGGGTGCTCACAGAATATGCTTCTCAAGCATTTGTACTACAAACTAACTGGATAGCAGTACTGGAAAATGGAGGTCAGTCAAGTTCTCCAGTCTTGATGTCATTACCTCTTCCATTCTGAACCTAATGGCACTGTGCATATTTAATGAACACTGTCCTCTCTGCAAGGATGTCACAGTAGGTGGGTAGGTGAATCTAGAAGGGTCCAAGCAGCCCACAAAGTTAAGAAGGGTTAATTTTTTTTAATGTAGAAAAATAAGTGGAAAGAACATGGTAAAATCCAATTGCTGGCCTAAGGTAGAATAGATACATTGAATGAATGAGATTTTCATAATTGCTGACTTATCTTTCAATGGATCTATTATAGTTGGGACTGACAAATAGATTCATTTATAGATGATGATTTATTATCATTATCTGTCTAGAAATAAATAGTTGTAAAGGCATGCTGTTAGATGGTGACGTTTCTGCACCAGGTGTCACCCGGTGTGGGGACGGGACTTCTGGAGGGTGGGATTTCTGAAGTGGGACTTCTGGCAGGACTTCTGGGGGCATGGGCCACATGGGAGTACCTGCACAGGCCGGAGAGGCATCTGCATGGGTCCAGGGAGCAGCCGTGCGGGCTCAGGGAGCAGCCACGCAGCTCTGAGGAGTGCCCACGAAAAGGCCAAGCAGCTCCCGCAGTGGCGCTGAGCAGCCCCCGTGTGGGCCTAGCACCCGTGGAGGATGTCACCCCCTTCTGGGGTGTCTCCCACCATGCCCTCCCAGCAGCATGGGATGCTACTGCTAGAAGAGGGTTTTGATAGGAACATAGGAAGTTGTGTTTCTTAGCCCATTGCTCTAAATAGCCCAATAGGATCACCCCTGACAGTGGATCTCCAGGGTTTCAGACAGGATTCTTTCCTACCTCTACCTGGGGATCCATCTTTATTGCTTTGTGTGGTCTGCGAATGGTTTAGAATTAAATGTTTTCATTCTAGAAAGCTTCCCACTGCAGGTTTTTGATGAGAGTTTTGTCAGTTACTAACTTCTTAAAGGATCAGGACATGGGCACATATTTTGAACTTTGTTATAGACTTATAGAGTCATAGAGCTGGAAAGTGCCCCATAGGGCATCGAATTGAACAGCTCATTCAATGCTCAGTGGTGTGATGAATTTTATATATACAATCTGAAATATGTTATGGAACAGTTTAAGAGTCAAAGAATTGCGAGAGGGGAGCAGTTTGATGGAGGGGAGTAGTCTAGAAAGTAGAAAGATCCAGTATTTAAAACTTTTTAGATAATAAGTCTACTTCTAAACTTCAGATTGCAGTGTAGTTATACTCACTTTATATAAAAGCTGAAATTTGGAAAGAGACCTTATGTGAAATTTAAACAATTTTAACTGTCAAAAAATTGTATCTTATACAATTTGGAATAATAAGTACACATTTTAAGATTTTATGCAAAAATTGAAATTTGGAAAGAAATCTTATGTTAAATCTAAATAACTGTAATTGATAGAATATTGGTTGGAGCCTATATGATCGTTGCATAATAAATACAGTTTTTGAGATTTCTTTTTTGAGTTATGTAATAAGTTTCGTAAACAAAGAACTTTGAAAAAAGGGAGATGGATGATGATGAAAAAAGGAGAATCATGGCATGGCTTCTATATGGGATGTTTGTTATATGGGATGGGTATTGTGGTATTAATGTATGTAATTTTATATTGTTTTTTATTTGATGTTTTGAATTGTTTTTATTGTAATATGTTTTCAAAATGTTTTTATTTGTGACCCATCTTGGGTCCCTTTCTGGGAGAAAGGCAACATAAAAATGAAATATATAAAATAAATAAATAAATAAATAATGTGGCAGTATGCTTTTTGTAAAACAGATTTAACTATTTATATTCAAATGAAATTAGCCAGCAGATTATTAGGGGGAAAGAGTAACTTTAGGATTTTGAAGAATAGCGGAATTGAATAACATGTAGAAGTGATATATAGTAGAGGAAGTAGAGTGATTTGATACTTGCAACCATTAGCTTATAAATTGGAAGTCATTTTTCTCCCCTTTGGGTTTTTTGTTTATTTGATATTGTGTTAGTTTGTGTAGTTGGTAGATATTATTTTGATCTATAATTTTTGTAGTTTCATTTTATATGTTGTTTTATATATTAAAACGTATCTGTTAATAAGAATATATATTTAAAGTGTTTCATAGACAGACACAGATCTGTGACCTCAGTGACAGTTCATCCTACCTAAAGAAATAGCCAGTGACAGTTCAGTTTGCATGCCAGAGTGATCTAATAAATATTAGAGGCTGAGATGTAAATAACTACTAACAAGTAGTTACTTGTAATCAATTCCTTTCCTCAATTACAGCAGTATAACTATATCACATTATAATTGTACCTCAATGAGGGATAAATCCACTGCTTTCAGAGAATAGTTGTGGCTAATTTATTTTTATAATTAGAGGGTTGTAGCCTCATTGAATGATAAACATCACACCATCCATGTTCTCACCAATGATGTGTCTCATGTTGCCGTTTTGCACATGAAACACCAAAATTTGAATCCGTGCCTTCGCATAGTTATTGTGCTAGTTCTGAAAACTGTGTATAAACTAATGTTCCTTCTTTACATGACTTAGCTGATTTCAAATCATTCCAAGAATAAATTGTTCTGGTCAATTCCTTATTGTTTTCTGGAAGAAAAAAAGCATACCAAAAAGTGTATGCATACCTGGGGAAAGAGTGCACAGAAAATATATATTAGTAGGAAATAACATGTAAAATATTGTATACATAAAGGTTTACGTTAGAACTTAGTACATTAAATGTCTACACAACTGCATGTATTAGGAGATGGGTGAGGGGAAATATAGGAATTTTTTGGAAGATTTTTTTTTTAATGTTACAGAGTGATTTAGAAAGTGAATAGAGCAGACTGGAAATGAAAGAAATTGAAACTGACAGATCTGTCTTGTAGTTTCATATTTTATCAAATGTTTGCAATATGAGAAACAAATCTTTCTAACATGGCTTCACTAAATTTTGCTTACATGTTTCTACAGTGTTTCTGGAAAACCTTTGTACTAATTTTCTTCCTAGGGATCATCCAATATTATGTAATAATTATATTTTCTTTCATTTTTAACTGTATAAAATTCTTTGGCACTTTAATTAAAAATACTGAATGGTAGCACTGCATCCAGCTGCTTACCAGAAGGCAATGTGTAGCGTACATACTATCATTATGCATTCATTTCCATCCTCCAAGATATGCATTTTAATCAGAAGGGGCCATATGTTCCCATCGACTATCCCCTGATAAGCATTGTAACTTACTACAAAAACTGCTTTGAAATTCTGCATACAAGCCAACACCTCCTACTTGGTATAGTGCCATGTCAACTTGCAACAGACATAAGCTCACAGAGGAGACCTTTAACAGATAGATCCTTATACAGTGAAAATGGAAAGGTGGCTAAGGAAAATTAGTAATAAGAGATAGGGATAAGTGGTAAATCCATCAGTTCTTTACCTTAGTCACTGGAGTGGGGAAATCTAATTGGTTGCAGAACGCACAGGCTGTTACCTCTGTTCAAAATAATTATGCACAACTGGTGAGTACATACTGTCGATCCTAACAGTAGAATAGGCCTCTCAGTTCCAAACACATTTGTTTGGAAGCTTATGGTTTAAGGATCATCGCTTAAGAATACCATAGTGTGAAATAGCTTGCTTCATTGCAAAGTTTGGGTTAGATGGCTTTCCACATCTTTAATCATCTTTAGCTTTCTTATGTTTAATAATGCTAAACTGAAAATGGAGGAGATAGCCAATGGCTACTGGTCATTCTGGCTGGAAGATGCTGGGAAAAACAACAACAACAACAATAATAACCCTCCAAAGCAATTTTTTCAAGCCCTGAACAAAACTACTACTGAGTGCTATGTGTAGATTTTAGTATAGTCTTGAAAAGTTACTTTTTGACTTCATTTCCCAGAATTCCCCAAACAGCACAGCTTGTGGCCATTCTGGCTGGGGGATTCTGGGAGCTGCAATTTTAAATAAAGAACATTTCTAAACTGTGGATTTTAGCTTCAGTGTCCTAAATCTGCCTTCTTTAAAATCTTTTTTTCTGGAGTTCACGTACATCTCAATATTACCATGAAAGGTATCTGTTTTACTCTGTATGGGAGATCACATGAAGAATACATTTCCACTTGGATAACACCATCTGGTCAAAGTGCCACAAAGCACTTTCCCATTGTTCAGATTAGATTACAGTTAACAAGGCATTAGTGGATTTATTTAAAATGGATAAAGAAAGCCCTGGAGAGGAAGCTGTGTTAGTCTGTTCCAACACAAACCAGCAGACAGTCTTGTGGTGCCCTGAAATCTAGCATAGCCTTCTTGAAACATGTACCCTCTAGATATTTTTAACTTCATCCAAAACTGACTGGACTTCATCAGCTTCAGGAAATATGACAAATAATTAGGAATTCCAGAAACTGAGGTCCAAAGCATCTAGTGTGTCTGTGTGCAAGAGAGATAGATATAAGAACTACTTCTTTCTCTGCTGCTTCTCCCCTTGCCCTTGGACCCCCAGAGTCCTCCTCTTGTGTAGCTAAAGTGGATGGAAAGAAAGATGGAACTTCAGTATCACACCCACAACTAATGTCATAATTGGTATCATAAGCAAGATATTCACAAATGAATCAAAATGTGCCTCTTTTCTATTTCCCAGTAGAATTATTATTCATTGATATCACATGCAAGGTCTTCACAAATGAATCTAAACACGCCTCTTTTCTGTTCCCCAATGGAATTGTTATTGTTGTTGTTACTACTGTCATTTTATTTATATAGTGTCATCACTGTACATGTAACTTTACAACTAAAAGAACAACAAAAACTTTCCCTGCCCTCACTGGAGGGGTGTGGGGGTGTGGATTGCATTGAGTGACACCACAGAAGGGGGGTGACTCCTGGTGAACGTCCCACTTCCCTGCTGTGCACCACGGTGTCAATCACATTAAGACATGACACAAAGGGAAAATAGGGTGTTCAATCCGCTCTAGCCACAAACTGGCAAGAAGAAGCAAGAGAAACGTCTTCCCTTCCCTTTCAATGCTTTTGAAGGAAGGTTTAATGGATGGTGTAATTGTTCAGTGTTTGGGTATCCTCATCCTCATCCTCATCCTCCTGGTTTTAAATTTTGAGTTAAGTCCTCAGGGTTTGCAGCAACCAAAGATACCTCTGGTAAAGAAAAGGTTAAGAACTACACACACCCCTCCACATTTACAGCTTTGACTTTTGCGGATTTGATTATTCATGGATTTTATTAATATGTTCTCTCTAGGAATATCTAGGTCCTCCAGTGCAACTCTATGGTGAACTTTAACCAAAAGTCACAGTGAAGGACCTAGAGACTCCTAAAGAGAACACTCCACTAGGCATTTGTAGCTCCTCCAGCAGAATTCTGTGCTCAATGTCTGGCAGATGTTGACCATAGTTGCACTGGAGGACTTAGAGATTACTAGAGAGATGTTCTCTCAGGTAAAAACAGTGTTTTTGTTATTTGCTGTTTTTCCACATTCACGGAGTTCCTGTGCCCTCAACGCCACCAAATGTGGAGGGATGAGTGTACTGTTTAATACATCACAGCTGAACTGAGCCAAGAACTCATCTAAACATGTTTAGTTTATAATACTGTGCAGTGCTGTTTTTAAGGATTGTGCATAATATTGTGTATAATATTTTAATTAATTTTAATGTTTTTAATATACAGTGCATCCTCGCCTTATGCAGGGATCCGTTCCGGATCCCGCCGCATAAGGCAAATTCCGCCTAGCTCGAGCCCCATTGTTTCCAGTGGGGCTTGTGTACGGCGGCTGCGGCAGCGCGGCGGCACGCGGGGCGCAACGGGCGCGCGTGCCCATTCAATTGAATGGGTCGCGCCGCCCCTTCCGCCCCACGTGCTCCCCGCGGCTTGAGCGCATATGCTCAAGCCGCGTATGGTGCGGGCACACTGTATGTTTAACTTCATAAATTGTTAAATTGTTTTTTTTTAAATCTTATATTTGTATTTATATTAATTTTTTTGTTTTTAATCTGTATTGGTTTAAATATGTTGTTAGCTGCCTTAAGTCCCATAATTGGGAGAGAGACAAGATATAAATGAATAAAACAACAACCTAGCACCTGTGTAGTTCCCATTAAATACACACATACGCACACACAGACACACACTTCCTTGTCTTCTTCTTATGTCTTTTCTGGTAGTGTCTACTAGTGTGTAGCAGTGTCTAGTAAAAGGTGGCATGATGTTTTCTCATTGAGTTTCCTTAACACACACACACACACACACACACACACACACACACACACGAACGAAACTGTGTTGGGGGAAATTGCAGTGTGCCAACATTATATCGCATGTTTTGTATTGTTAACAATTCACAGGTGGAGGCAGTCAGGAGGGCAAAAAGTAAAGATCCTGAGTGGGGATCCTATATATGCCATAGCATGTCACAAGACTGCTACCAGGCTAGTGTGCATGCCGCAATCCACACAAAAAGTCAGCTTGGATTATGTATGCCCTATCAAATGGCCATAGGCGTAGGATCACAAGTGGAAGATGCATAGCTCTCTTCCATAACTGAGCTCTATAACTTAGAACGGAATCAGTTTTCTGAGAGCCTTGACTAACAAAAGTTGTAGAGAACTTCTGGTTGGAAAGTTTGTCCCCTACATTCTAGGAATACCCTGTTCCTATCTAGTTCTTCAAATTAATTCCAGATGGTTTGTTTTAACATCACAAATACAGTAGAAACCTAATGTGTACTTTTCTCTCTTTTGGTGATGGGTCAGAATATGGTTCCTGTAATTGCACTGTAATTGCACAACTATCTGCTGCAGCTCTAAAGACGCTTAGAATGGACATACAGGAGGTGTCTAGCAGGTGCAGATCAAAATGCCAAGGCCCGGAATGCCATTTCCCCACCCCTCCCCTGCAGTGGTATCTGAGACTATTATTGGCAGGGCCCTTATTTTTGTATTGTCTCTTGGCTGATCTCTCTGCAGACTGTTGCCAGTCACAGCAAGTGCCTCAGATGGCAAAAAGCTTTTTTTCCTGGTTATTGCCCCTCTCTCTCTCTCTTTGGGATGTGGGAGTTAGCTACAGTTGTCTCAGGTCTTTAACAGGCTCTTGTGCAATGTAAGATCTCCCATGAAGTCTCTAACTTGAAGAAGAAGAGGAGGAGGAGGAAGATGAAGAGGAAGAAGAGGAAGCTGAAGCAGCAGCAGCAAAGCAAGGAAACCACATGCCCTGTGTCTTTTTGTAAAGTAAGTGAGTATGGGATGCCGTTATTGTAGCTTTGGGCTTTAAGCCGCCCCATCTGGTGGTGTTATCTGCCTGTGACAGAAGGTCTACCTCTTGCTGTTAGGAAAAAAACAAAAAACAAAAAAAACACCCCCAAAACAAGTATTTTGATTAAACTTGCATGCACTTAAGCCATTCCTTTGAACCTTTACAATTTGGCAGCGTGCTCACTGACTATGAATGTCCTCATCTGGATTCAACAAGTGGGACAATGCAATGCACTTAAATCCCTTAACTGGAAATTTCTTGCCTTTCATTTGTTTAGCCACAGTAGAGAAAAGACTAGTCACAAAACTTTCCTCTGTGCTATAGAAGCTTTCCTCTTTGAAGTAGCAACCAGCAATAATACTGTAATAGAAGCAAAGCTTGCTCTTCGTACCCTGAACATATTTTCCTTCTGAAGAAACACATCAGAATTGCAGGGCTAACGTAGCAATTGCAAACTGGAGTCCGCGTCCTTTCTCAGCTCAGTGCTGAACTTTTTTGTCAAGCAGCCATAAATACAGAGATACCAAAGAGTTAATTTGTGTTTTTAAACCTCCTTCCCAATATCCTCTGTCATTCCTGCATAAAACCCCCATGTCCAGACATCAAATCAGTAAACCCTGTTGCCTGTCAGAGAATACAATGTCAGGCCATTAGTATGTTAATAAGTCCGGAGGGTGACAGGTGGCCTACTAGACAGCTCAATTAAGCTGCTCATTAAACACACGCTAACGAACAGCCAAGGCAGGGCCTGAACAGCACCATTCTGTAATGACATGATGTCAGAGTGAACAAATGAGGAAAAATAACAAAAACATTACAGCAGTGACAGACGCCACTAATAAGGAGCCCTTGCACTACATCAGCCCTCAAATCAATGAGCAACAGGGATCAAAAACCTCGACCCAATATTCTCAGGGGACTAAATGCAGCAAGATTTTTGGGTCACATTTTAAAAAAAGATAGAAAACTAGAAATTATTACAGAATATCATTGGCGCAAGAGAGAACAAGAAAAAGAGTTCATTCCCTCTTAAAATGGTTGCCAAATGCAGAAAAGATTTCTTTGTGGGACTGAAAAATCATTCTTTAATGGGGCCATCATGAAAATTTGGTATCTTTGAACCTACAGGTATGTATCATTTACCATACCTGTTCAACCTTCTCATTCAGTGGAGGTCACATCACCATTTAAAGAACATGTCACTCTGCTGTCAAGTACAGATTGCTGCCTATTATTAAAAAAAAAAAAAAAAGAGGTGAGGGATGTCTAGCAACTGGAAGAGAACACATTTTCAAGTAAGGGGCTTCCCATGTAATAAAGTCAAGCATCCAACTGGTACTGATTCTCATACTGCTAAACTAATAGGCTGTTTGACCATTATAAGGTCATGACCCTAGCTTTTATATGATACATGGAAAGCTGTGTTCACTTAGCAACTGACACCCCAACGTGAAGATCAACTCCAAAAATGACACTAAAAATGGCAATACAGTCGGTCCTTCTTATACACGGATTTTTTATACACGCATTTAAGCATACACGGTTTGAAAATGTTCCAAAAAAGTATAAATTTACCTTGGTGTTCCATTTTTTATTAGGGACACCATTTTGCTATGTCATTATACTTAATGGGACTTGAGCATACACGGATTTTGTTATACACGGGGGATCTTGGAACCAAACCCCAGCGTATAACAAGGATCCACTGTAAATAGATTTCATTATCTTCATGGGACATTTTTTAACAATAACATGGAATACAATATCAGTTATGTTACTCATTATATTTTGAAAAGTGTGGTAACCATTTGAGTGGTGAATGCATTCAGGTCGGAATGTGTTCCAGAGCTCAATAAGGCTTTCTTGTCATTGTTGACTTATTACATTTGTATCTTGTTTCCCCCCCCAATTTGCTCCAGATGGCAGTCCAGAGGAATTTTTTCAGGGTGGATGGCATCATTTGTGTTTGCAGTGTATACTGCTACAACCTACCTATACAGTTTTTTTCTGTGTGAACACATTTTGTTCAGTAATATTAAGATGCATACACACAGAAGGAGAAACATCCTTAGCATGTGGAATTTGATAAAGCTAATGGAGAACAGAAGAAAGATCATGAACTCCAGCTAAACTTTATGTAAGAAACATTTTTTCAAAATTCTGAGAAGAGAAAAAAAAATCCCAGATGAACAAACACAGTACTTGCGAGTGTTTCTGTATCATTACCCTTATCATAAGACTGATAACTTTACATGACTTGTCAGAAAAGGTTTCCCATGTTCTAGAATGTTTTCCTTCATCTTAGAAATACTGTTGAAAAGACTACAGAGAGTAGCAGTAGGTTCTTTGGCAGGGGCTTTCCAAATGGATATGTTTGACTAGGAGTGGGATTCTAGGAGTCTGAACTGTTAATTGTACTTTTGTACCATTATCAGCCTATATATATATATATATATATATCCCTTTTGCTGTAAAATTCACATTTTGCATATGAAAAGATCCAGAGAACATATTAATATCAACTATTTTCTAGTTAAAATAGTTAAAAATATTAACTGTTTTCAGTAGATGTGGTAGCCTGTTACTAATGGAGTTGTTGTTGTATTATCATTGTTGAATAGCAATTATTTTGTACCTTTAAAAAACGAAACAGGGCATTCCTTTTCCAAAGACAGGATTTACCAATCTTAATTTTTAACTCACTAGCTCAAAACATTTAAATAGCTACATGCTTACAAAACTAATGGGCAGAATAGTGGCTGTACATTTTGCTTGAAACCTTGGCTTTTGAGCAGAATAAAGAGAGCAAGCCCGTTACTAAAAACTACAAACCAGAATCATATTTATATTCTACCAGGGGTATATTGTCATTGTATTTTTAGTTTCCAAATTTTGTAAAATGTCCACATCTCTCAGACATCACTCTGGACTTGTTGCTAAGAAGCTGTATGTGTATATATAGTTTCCCCTCCATATCCACAGATTCAACCATCCACAGCTTAATTTTTTTTTAAAAAAAAAATCTTGATATTGCCATTTTATACAAGGGACACAATTTACTATTCCATGGTATATAATGGTATTTGAGCATCCACAGATTTTGGTTTCCATAGAGGGTCCTGGAAACAAACTGCAGTGGGTACATAGGCCTACTATATATGTCTGTCTCTGTGTGTGTGCGCCTTTAAGTAACTTGTTGCCTTATGGCAACCCCATGGATTTTATATGGTTTTCTTAATGCAAGGAATACAGTACTCAGAGGTGTTTTTGCTAGTTCCTTCCCCTGAAATATAATCTACCGCATCCAGTATTTGTTGGTGGTCTCCCATCCAAATACTAACCAATTCTGACCCTGCTTAGTGTCCAAGATCAGATCGAATCTGGTGTCTTTAGGGTATTTAGACCCACATGTTTACATTCAAATAAATACATTTGGGACTGGAAGAAGAAGACATGACTCTCCTCCTCCCTACTTTGTCCTCTCATATGGCATACATAGATCACCTCCTTCCTACTTTATTCTTACAACAGCAACAATTCTGTGAGGCAAATAGGCTAAGGTGCAGTGATTGTCACTGTTTCAGTGCTAAGGCTTAGCCTTACCATTAAATGGGGTTAGTTACAGGAACCACATAGTTCCTAGTCACGAGCGGCACGTGGCATCAGGGCGCCCTGGGGGTGTGTGGACATGCATCATGAGGATGTTACACTCTGACTCTGCCCCCAGGCCTTTCAGGATGGTCTGTACAGGGCTTCACTTAGGTTTTCTCTAGTTGCCCATAGTCCTTCAATTCCCAGGTGAAATACCCCTCAGATAGTATTTATTGGCACCTATGACTTAAGCTTAATTTTGAGACCTATGATACTCTTCACTTACATGCTTTAAGAGATTATTATTATTATTATTAACCTTTATTTATAAAGCGCTGTAAATTTACACAGTGCTGTACATACAGTCTTTTTAATTGGACGGTTCCCTGCTCTAAAAATGAAAGGATATTGAGCATATGAGTTGAAATATTTATTTATTTATTTTTGTACCAATGTATAAGATACTCTTCAGTAAAAGGTGTCTCAGGGTGGTGTGTAAACCATAATAATAAACCACCATAAAATTCTGGAAACAGTAATGAAAATTGCAGAAGCTACAACAAAAGCCAATAAAATCTGGCAAAGGTATATATATTTATAAAAATTAACAGCTAGTTTTTAAAGATCATGAAATGCCTTGATAATCCTTTTTAAGGCAAATTTCACCTGTCATTGGTGTGATGCCAGTGGTGGTGCCAGGTGGATTTCTCTGGAGGAGCATTCAACACCCAGGGCACCACTACCAAGAAGGAACAAAGGTGGTATTCCTGTGAGAGAATGCAGAACAGGAAGAAAGTTGGTGGATGGGAGGATGAAGCTGTAACAGATAAAAGAGGGAAGGATAGAGGAAGACAGGGATATGGATCATCACACTCCCTTGTCATGGGCTCGAAGGAGAGGATGTTGAAAGGGATTTGAAGGTTAAGGTTAGGTCAGGTCATCAGGAGGGAGTAGGACGCAAATTTGGTTTTTAAAGTACATTTTGCTTTATAGGAAAGAAAAGTTTTAACACTCCTTCCATTGTTATCTATACAACAACATGGGAAGTTGTAAAAACATCTAAAATAATGTGTTTGAAATAATTTGTTATAATTAACCAATGATGTAATTATTTGCTGTTTCTTTTGGAAATTTTTTGTAGTAAGGGTTGGAAAAAGAGACTACGGTCCAAAACACACTGCAGAAATAATCCAGTTTGAAACTGCTTTAACTGCCCTGGCTCAGTGCTAGGGAATTCTGGGAACTGTAGTTTTGTGAGACATTTATCCTTTTCTGTCAGAGAGCCCTGGTGTTACAATAACTACAGTTCCCAGGATTCCCTAGCACTGACCCCAAGCAGTTAAAGCAGTCTCAAACTGGATTGTTTCTGCAGTGTGTTTTGGACCTACTTCACCCTGGCATGAGGATGATGACTTAAAAACACCAGTATATGAATTGCCAGTGCTTCATGCAGGAACTGTGTATATAGTTTTAGACAATTTTATCCACATGAAAGCCAAGTGTCTTGCAAAGAGGTTGCAGTGCCACAGTTGGAATCACCTGATCTTCATGGGGAATCCTTTTGAACACTCCATATGAAATATTCTCCATGAGCCTGCATTTTACACATCTAACATGCATGAACAGCAGAACTCAGGTCAGCCAACTAGATACAACAATGAGGTTTGGAATTTATTCCAGAATTATCTGTTCAAATAAAAGAAGAAATTTTGTAATTCAGAACAGATGCAGATCTAGATCATGGAAGCAACCAGATACAAGTAATAGTTTGCTCTGTTCTTAATCAACAATTTATAGTGTATGAATGAGAGACTTCCAAGACACCATGTTATCAACAGTCCTCAGGTCCTTCAAACTCAGGACCATGACTTTCTTTACTCAGTCAATTTACCTGTATTGTGGTCTTCTTCTTTTCCTATTCCCTTCTACTTTACTAGTCATTATCATCTTTTCCAGTAAGTCATCAAGTTTTGTGATGTGTCCAAATTATGATAGCCTGAGGTTAGTCATCTTGGCTTCTAGTGAGAATTCAGGTTTGGTTTCATCCTGGACCTTTTGTAACAAACTTTTTTTAAAAAATGAGGGAGTAATAAGGTGATCTTTATCACTATTTATTAAAAAGAAATTTAATGAGTGTGGGCCAAGCCAGTGACTCCATGAGCTAAGTTTTCTAGTTACATTTAGATGCCATTTTAAAAGGGATTTTTTCAAGAGGCATTTTGACAAGTATTTTTTTTTAAAAAAAATATATGCCATTTTCTTGTAAAAAGAACAATTTAAAGGTAATGGGCAATATGCTCAGAGCTTGGAAGTCCCTAAATTAATTAGTTATACTGCCTTTTAAAATTTATATTAGGCTTTTGTTCTTTCTAAGGACAAATGAACCTCCTCCACAGAATTAAGAGAATTTAAGATGAATAATTCATCTTCAGTGTGCAGCATCCACCTCAGTTTTGCCTTGTTAGTGCCACACTCCCACTTTTTTCATCTGAACTCAAAGTGATCTTAGAGCCACACATTTCCAGTAGCCTCTCTTGTACCACCCACCTGCACTCCCAATGGACGGCTCTCTGGCCAGGTTCCATCACGTGCGATAATTAAATGCCTCCTCATTGCTGGGCAACTACAACCTGGGTCCCAGCTATGTTCAGTGGCCATTTTGCAAAGTGGCCAGCTGAGTGTGGCTGATACCTGAGTTGTAGTCACCCGGCAACAGTGGCACGATTTTACAGGTGATAATACCCTCTTTTTTTTTCCATTTATTTTTTATTTGATTTTCTTAAGTACATACAAAAACAAAAAACAAACAAAAAAAACTACTTTCCCTGATTTTGAAGTGAGGATACAGGAGAGTTTCTCGTATTTTCCTCTACTATTTATCTATTCACCATGTTATCTACTCCTAAAGTTTTGTATTGTATCTCTTATCCTTTTTCTCTATTATATATTTACCTGGATTGGAAACATTATCATGTATTCCTGGTTATACCTCTCATTCTTAACACCAATTTTCTATTAATTTCCCCCATTTCTTTACAAATTCTTGTTTTGTTTTCCCTGCAATATACATAGACATTTTATCCATCTCTTTAAGTTCCAGTATTTTTAGTTTCCATTCTATTAAATCCGGGATCACTTTTTGTTTCCATCTTCTAGCAAAGACCATACGAGCTGCCGTTATTAGATATAGTAATAAACTAGTCTGTGATTTGTCTAGTTTCCTCTGTGGAATTTCTGTCATATTAAGTAAAAATATCTCCGGAGATAGGGGTATTTTTATTTCCATTATTTCTTGTATTTCCTTGTGTATTTGTTTCCAAAATTTTTGTATTTCTTCACACTGCCACCATATATGGTACATTGTTCCTATCTTCTTTCTGCATTTCCAACATTTCCCATCGACATTTTTTTCCATTTTTGCTAGTCTTGAAGGAGTCAGGTACCATCTGTACAAAATTTTAAAATAATTTTCTTTCAGGGTGTTTCCTTTTGTAAATTTTTGCGTATTCTTCCAAGACTTTTCCCAATTTTCTAATGGTATTGTTTTCCCTATATTCTTCATCCAATTTATCATGGAAGTCTTAATTGTTTCCTCTTCTTGATCAAATTCTAATAACATTTTGTAAATTTTCCTAATTGTTCCTTTTTCCTTACCCAATATAATTTTATCAAATTCTGTTTTTTTTCCATTTCTATACCCTTATCCTTTATATCTTTCTTTACCTCTGCTTTCATTTGTTCATATTGTAACCAATTAATTTCCCCCCCTCTATTTCTAGATCTTCCTTGTTTTTTATTTCCATTTTCCCTTTTACATTAATTACACAGTCTTCGTGTTTTAACCATTTGTGGTTTCCAAGGTACTCTTCTTTATGAAAGGCCTCTTGTGGGGAGGTCCATTTTGGAATTTTATTGTTAAAAAAAACCCTTGTATTTCTTCCAAATTTTTAATATTACCTTTCTAATACTATGCGTGTTAAATTTTTTGTCTATGTGTTCATATATTAATGCCGCGTGCCAACCTGTTTTCATGTCCACCCCTTCTAACTCTAATAGTTTTTTATTTTCTAATAATATCCATTCTTTGGCCCATATAAGTGCACAGGCATTGTGGTATAATTCAAAATTAGGTAGGCCTAGCCCACCTTTTTCCTTTCTGCCTTGCATTACCTTTAACTTTATTCTGGGTTTCTTCCCTTGCCAAATAAACCTTGCTATTACTTTATTCCATTGTAGAAAGGGGGATTTGTTATCTAAAATAGGAAGTGTTTGAAAAAGAAATAACAATTTAGGTAAGACCTGCATTTGTATTGTTGCTATTCTTCCCGAAAGTGAAAGGTACTTATTTGACCAATTATTCAAATCTTCTTTAATCTTTGTCCACGTCTCTTCATAGTTGTTTTTGTACAGTTCCTTATTATTATTAGTTATTGTTATCCCCAAATATTTAATTCTGTTAATTATTTTGAATCCAGTTTCCTTTTTTAGCTTTATCGTTTCTTTTGAATTTAGATTTTTAATTATTATTCCGCTTTTCCCTTTGTTTATTTTGATTCCTGCTAGATTACCAAATTCTGCTAATATTTCCTCTACTCTTTTTATACTTCTAATTGGATCATCAAGAAAAATTACAATATCGTCCGCATATGCTCGCAAATGATATTTGTAATTCTCTGTTTTTGGTACTTTGATCTTTTTCTCCATTTTTGGCTTTCTACATAGAGTTTCCATTATCATAATAAATAATAATGGGGAGAGTGGACATCCCTGTCGGATAATACCCTCTTTTGAGTTTGTAATACCAGATCTATTTGGGTTTTTTTTCCTATGTGATAATCTCTGTCTGTAAGCATTTAGAAAGACAGTCTGTATGCACTTAGAATGGGATACTGTGATCATTAAAGGAGATTATTGCACATCCTGTCATTTTCCTGACAAGATCCACGTGCATTTAATTTCAAAGATGGGTCATACCGCATTCTCCTATATACAGCCCATATGTAGCCCAGGCTTATCCTGCAGCTTGAAAAGCCATAGGATAAGCCCAAGTTGCATATGGGCTGCATACAGGCTGTATATGGCAGAATGTGGAAGACCCGTCTTTGAAGTTAAACGTGTGTGTATCCCATTGGGAAAACACTGGGATATGCCATGTGCAATAATCTCCATAGGCAGAAAAATGAAATGCACAGATGTGACAAGTGGCTTGACAGCAGTACATGAAAATGAGATCTAAGGAGTCTTAGTGGACCGCAAGCTGAACATGAGTCAAGAGTGTGATGCAGCAGCTAACAAAGCCAATGCAATCCTAGGCCGCATCAATAGGGAATATAGTGTCTAGATCAACGAAAGTAATAGTGCCACTCTATTCTGCTTTGGTTAAACCTCACTTGGAATACTGGGCACCACAATTCAAAAAGAATGTTGACAAGCTGGAATGTGTCCAAAGGAGGGTGACCAAAATGGTGAAAGGTCTGAAAACCATGCCCTGTGAGGAGCAACATAGGGAGCTGGGTATATTTTGCCTGGAGAAGAAAAGATTATGATGTGCCATGATAGTCATTTTTAATATTTGAAAGGATGCCATATTGAGGATGGAGTGAACTTGCTTTCTGCTGCTCCAGAGAATAGGACGAGGAGCAATGGATTCAAACTAGAGGAAAAGAGATTCCATCTCAACATTAGGAAGAACTTAGTGACAGTAAGAGCTTTCGACAGTGGAACACACTCCCTCAGAGAGTGGTAGAATCTCCTTCTTTGGAGATCTTTAAACAGAGGCTAGATGGCCATCTGTCGGGGTTGCTTTGATTGTGTGTTCCTGCATGGCAGGGAGTTGGACTGGATGGCCCTTGTGATCTCTTCCAACTCTTTGATTCAATGATTCTACGATTCTAGAGCATCCACACAATGGATGCCCAATAATCTGTTTCAGAAGTTTTCTCCTTTCCAGATTCCCTGTTATGGAAAAATGAAGGGGGAAACTGGAGTAAAGTTGCACTGGATGTGTAAGGCTGGTGATGACATCTTGGGATAACAAAGAGGAACAGAATCAACAAGGCATGCTATTTCCCCTATACATCTATGTACAAATCCACCCATTATTTTCAAGCAAGTTAAATTATTTTTATAAGGTCATAATAAATCAGATGGTTTAACAAATGTCTAATTTAGAAATACTGAAAAAGTGAAGGTATTCATACAGCAACACCAGTAAAGTCTGACATGGGGTTGAAATTTATTTCTGCATTCTTACCTTGACTTGGGAGCTTATCCCATTAACCAATAAACTGGCTTACGTCTTCCGGCTTGAAGTGAGGATCCGGGATGCCCCCAGATGTTATCATACCTAAATCACCAACTATCTAGCAGGGATGCCACTGCCTGGATGCATCCTGGGTCGAAGCCTCGTTCAGCCAGCACTTTTTTTGAAATCGAGGAGCTTCCAACTTCAAAAATTGGTTGGATGAGTGAGACTTCAGGATGCTTCCGGGCAGTGGCATCCTGGCTAGATAGGCAGCAATTTAGGTATGATAACATTCGGGGGCATCCCAGATCCTGAATTCAAGCCCGAAGAGGTAAGCCATCTTATTTGTTAATGGGATAAGTTCCTTAATCTGATCTGAATAAGCCAACACAAGTCACTGTGTGGTTATATGAATTGTGTGAAATGGTATAATAAAGCAAAAAGAATCCCATCATTTGGGTAATTATTCTCATGATAGTTCCACTCTTTTCAATGAGGTATACTCCCAAATAAGAGTGTGTATGACTGCTGGTCTAATCAATCATCAGCATTTCTATCAGAAACTGAATTGATTAATTGATCCACTGAAATAAATGCAATAATATTTCAATAACAGTGATGCTTGAAGATGGTTGATACATTCATTCATTTATGAAAAATAATTTCAAATGCATTGCTTAAATAAGAAAATTCCTGTTCATAGTAAATACTGTAGCTCTGATGAATATCTGGATAAAGATCTATGCTTGACTATAAGTCGACTTCATGTATAAGTCAAGGGAAGGTTTTGAAGCCAAAATTATGAATTTTTATATGACCTGTGGAAAACGTGATGGCAAAATTTAGGAGAATATAACTAAGGATGTAAAAGACAAAGCAAAGGAAAACATTGTGGAAAATCTTCTGGCAGACATAACTGTTTGTGCTCACTCTAAAAGCTTGATGGATGGGGAAGGAACTACAATAAACGGTGGCTGTGAAATGTGTGGGGAATGGGACCAGACAGAAGCAGGGCTAAGAAAACACACCCTTGTCAAAAAAGGATGAAAAGGCAAAACAAAGAAAATGGTGACTATGTCAGCAGTGATTATTGCCTTTAATGATAATGTGATAACTTTGTTTGATTTTAACCCAGAGAAGCAGATAAACATATACAAATGTCTTGCTCAAATCCTTCAAAGCCTGATTCCTCCCATCACTCCTTTGAGGGGAAGCACCAAAGAGTTGCCATCACCTCTATTTTTCCACCCAGGCATTCAAAAAGGTCAGAATTAGAACCGCATCGGAGAGAGTAGAGGGGTTTGATGTCTCTTTTAGGTAGGTGTTCCCAGGATGGAGCAGGCTCTCACCTCACACCATTCTACTCAGAGAAGGGGATGATTCCTTTTTTGATAAGGTACAGTACTTACATTGAGCTGTGGATAAATCAACCCAGGGTTTTGGGGTCAATTTTTGACTAAAATTTCTAGACAAATACATGAGTATATACAGTATATCTATTGAGCATATCTTTGCCTGTAGAGGTCCATCGTCCAGCAGAAGAAGAAATGTTTCTTTTGTGTTGCTCTCAGACTCTGGGATACACTCCTCCTAGGGCTGCTATTAGTTCCCATTTTCTTAGTTTTAGAAGAATTGTAAAGACATATCTTCACACTCACTTTCTAAACTGTTTTTGTTAAATATTGATTTCAGTAGTGTGTAATATACAATATTTGATTTTAATGATAATTTCAATTGTTTTCTTGCTTAATTTGTTCTTAGCACTGTTTTTAACTGCCTTGAACACTATTTTTTTTAGTATAGAAGAAGGATAGAAATATAGTAAAATAATCAAATTTGTCAGATGATATTTAATGGCTTATTGCTTTCAGTCACAACCAATGGCATAAATCTAATTTGCAATGTTGCTTTAATGTCAGGCACATAGTAAAATAACACTGAAATCATTCTTAATGTAAAGATTCAAGCCTGAGCTTGTTTTATCTTGCAAATACTGAATGTGTAGTGCAGTTTTCTCTTAAATTATCCAGTAACTTGTCAGGATGAAACAGTGGACTTTTTTCAGTGTGGTGAGACAAGAGTCTCTAGGTTCTTTGCTCCTATAAGATTTAAGGTAATGTGGGTGATCCATCTGCGTAATGTGTAGTGTGGGTGATCCATGTCTCTTTTGTTACCTTGGAAGAGGTACAGACCCAGAAGTAAGTTTGAGATAATAGGCTGAAGGCACAGTCCCTCTTGTCTTAAGGAAAAGTTATTGCCCCTACAAACAGCAGTTTGTTTTTTGATTTTCCATGGTCCAGCCCTGTATTTAGAACAGAAGGATACTTTAGAAGCTCTAATAGTGAACATCACCCTGAATATGCACATTGACAAAGGATGGGGCATGGCTTTTCAGTTGCAGCAGGCAAATTATGATCTACACCTTGTGCTAGTGCCATTTTGTTTTCTTTTTTCTTTCCCCATTGTAATGTTGTAATGTTTGTTTAGATTGTAGCAAGCAATTAATTTCATGAAGGAAAAGGAGCTTATTAGCTATATTCATGTTAGAATGTTAGAATAAATCACTGCTCCTGTTGAGAAAGCTGTAAAAGAGTTGAGGAAAATTAACCACAGATTATGAGTCTTAATGAAAAGATTTGTACTGCCCTCTATAAAACACTGACCCAGTGAGACAAATTTATTGCTATAGTTTTGCATGAGATGTACTGGTGGTGTGAGATGCTGCTGTGGCTAATTGTTGTTGTAGTAACATTTTTAGTAATAGTAGTAATAATACAGTACTATGTAGAAATAATAGTGGTAGTTGTGGTAGTAGCCAAAGTAATAACAGCAAATTAAGTATTTATTTCACTGAAATGCTAAGTGTTTTCTGAACGTGAAAGCTACATCATCTATTTTTTAATAAAAAGTGTTATTCATTTATGATCCCAATGGTATTCATCTGCATATGCTTTACATGTTTGCAGAGTAACATTATATAGGTCCCTGCTTCAAGGAACATACAGTTTGAATTTTGATAGAGTGAAGAGGAGCTAAGACAAGAACATGAAGGAAACATCATACAAACTGAATTACATCTGCTGAAACATAGGCATGAAGCAGACAGGTCAAATAAAGTGGCTTCCAGCTGTTTTGGAAGTGTGGCATTTAGATAACACACGCCCCCAAAATAGCCGGAAGCTGCTCTGAGGGCGCCTAAGGTGGCCTGAAGGCACCGGCAAAAGAAGAGGATTTAATCTGCTCCTGCTAGAGGCCCATTTTGGGAGTGGGCCATATGGTTGCTGCAGTCCCAGAGAAATCGCAGCCAAAGCAGCCAGAGATTTCTCCTTCAGGACTGTCTACTTCAGCCCTTAGTTTCTGTAAGTGGTTAACTAAAGTTTTCAGAATGGATGAGATCTCTGAGGACAAGCCAAAGACTTCATGGAAGCCTGTAATTTCTGAAAATGGAGAGAGAAACAGATGGAACAAAGAAAAGTGACTTTTGGGGGGTTAAATGCTGGCTAGGGGAGACTGTGGAGTTTATCACACGGTAGGAATTTCTCTTAATTTCGAATGAAAAGAAAGTGGGGCCAGAACACATTCACGTGAATTTGCTAGTTCAGCGAATTTAAGTGAATTCGAATTGCATTCAAACTGACTTCCCATTGCCCAAAAATAGCTTGCCATTGCCTGAAATTGCTTGTGGTAGTCTATCACGCAGTAATGTGAAACCCCATGATTGCGTTCAGATTGCCATTGAATTATACTTCCAATTTCCCTTGTCTGATAAACTCCTGTGAATTGTTATCCAAAAATTGAATTTTTCCAAGCTCTGAAACACATACATGAAAGAAGCCATAAAGCACCAGCAGAAATACTCCAAGCAAAGAGGAACAGTACAAATCTTTGCTCTGTTGCTATCCTCCCTGAGTAACCACTTCACGATGTAACTCTGAGAAAAGAAGGAGCTAAGAAAAGACAAGAGCATAGGGTAGATATGGAGATCTCCTCAGCAGTAAGTGAGCCAGTGAATGAATGAGGCAGCAGTTCCACACATCCCTACCATCATTCACTCACTGGCTTACTTACTTGTGAGGAGACTTGCAGACTCAGGCTGTGGTAAGCTGCCTTTTGGAGACAGATGCTCAAGGTTATAGAGTATCGGCAATTGCCTGAAAATCTTACCTAGTATAGGTTGTCTGAGTGGGTCAGGAGTCTGCACTCCAGTTTCCCAGCCAGTGAAACATGTGACCATATGGATCTCAGGCTATTGTGATGAATACTGCTGCAATCCTCATGAAGCCATTTCCAGCTTTTGGCAAGAGAATTTTCCTTTTTGCACTATCTCTTAAGGAACAAAAAGAATATAGCACTCTCTTTTACAGTGAACCCTTGTTATACACTGGGGCTTGGTTCCAAGATCCCCTGTGTGTAACAACATCCATGTATGCTCAAGTCCCATTAAATATGACATAACAAAATGGTGTCCCTTATAAAAAATGGAAAATCAAGGTTTGATATTTGAATTTTTTTTAATATGTTCAAACTGTGGATGCTTGAATCCGTGTATAAAAAAATCTGTGTATAAGAAGGGCCAACTGTAGCTGTTCACTTAGGGCAAAAGCAGATGCCCCTGAAGGGGGTGGTGTGACAGACTGGGGCTGTGCGCTGGATCAGGACTGCAGCAACCACACGCTGCAGCCCCAATCTGGCCTTTTCCCAGTGCAAAAAGGAGCAGCAGAAAGCCAGGCCTTCTTTGTGCTGGGGAAAGGGTGCCCCCTTTGCCTCTGTCATGACTCTTCTCCACTACTGTGGCACATGGTGTCTAATCACTGCGTCACAGGAGCGTCGCATGCTGCCTGTTGTCTGGTTGGGCAGGCAATGTGACTCTGGCTTGGGGGCAGAGTCAGAGCGGGTGGCGGACAAATCACCACACCCCCAAGCTGGCTCTTATTGCCAGTCTGCATGTTTGTGTGCCCAAGGCAAAAGTGATATCTTGCAATATAAATGCCTCACACCTATCTTGCTGCTTCAAGGAATAAATACTCATCTAAAAGTACTGTACTCAGTTGTGAATGTCTTTAAAATGAATTTATTTACTGATTGATTTGATATGCCTTACATTTCTTCTGAAAAGTTCAAGGCACTAAGGGCCTTACATATAACTAATAATATAGTTAAAATCACAAATTACTGAAAATACCCCAAAATCACAAAACTACATGCCTAAAATTGCAAATAGCCAAAACCATAAATTACAAATGCTTGTAATAATACCATAACAGCAATAGAAATTGTAGCAAAGACAAACTAAGCATGCAAATTAATTAAGAGAGTGTGAAACAGTGAGCTCTCTCATGGAATGGTGCTCCATTACTGGAGTGCTACCACCAAGAGAGCTCTGCCATGTGTGGTAGTCCTATCAGTGACACTGCTCTGGGGTACCACCAGCAGAAGTGTATCACACAGAGGTATATCACATAATACGCTAGTGTTTTATTTTATTTTTTTGCATGGTAGATGCAGCTATAGATCATTTTATTCTCTTATCAGTGTGTTTCCTGATAAGTGATCCTTATTGAAAGGTTTTTTTAAAAAAAGTCATTAAAATCATTGAAATAATTTTAAAAGTGGATGACTTTTAAAAGCAAAAAGGTAAGATTTCAGATGTCCTGTTGGTTTCATTGAAAAAGAGCAGGAGAAATGTGCTATCAATCCACCTTTGTATTTAAGAATTAGGCTAGTAGCTATAGGTGGAGCCAACAAAACCACAGGAAGAAGCAAAACATCAGCTGAGGGTGACCAGATGTCATCACTACAAGGGAAGAGAAGGCATTGCAAAATGTATGACATTCAAGGAAAATGTAGGACATGACCAAATAAAAACTAAGAACACTCATATACAGTAAATGTAAATTCATGCTTCTTAGCCATGCTCAAAGTGGAGAATATTTGGAAATTCCTCCTGGATAGGCAGGAAAATGTAGGATGTATCCTGAAGGAGGACATCTGGTCACCCTGCACCAATTAGGCTTAGGAGCACATTAATCAATCAAAACAGGAAAGTGAATATAAAAATAATTTTTATTATGAAAATTATAAAGAGCATAAAAGAAGAGAATTCATAACACAACAAAAATCAATAAGCAAACAACATAACTTGAGCCAGCATGGTATAGTGGTTTGAATGTTGAACTACAATTCTGGAGATTAGGGTCTGATTCCCTGCTCCACCATGGAAACCTACTGGACACACTCTTGACCTCAGAAAACCCCATTATAGGGTTGCCATAAGTCAGAAATGATACGCCAGCTGGGACCCTACCTCAACCGAAAGGACCTTGAAGCTGTAGTGCATGCTCTGGTAATCTCTCGTCTTGACTTCTGCAATGCGCTCTACATGGGGCTACCCTTGTATCAAGTTTGGAAGCTTCATCTAGTGCAAAATGCAGCAGCCAGGTTGGTCACTAACTCTTTGAGACTTGACCATATAACACCTATCTTGAAAGATCTACACTGGCTCCCAGTCAGCTTCCGGGCACAATACAAGGTGTTGGTCATTACCTTTAAAGTCCTACATGGCTTGGGTTCGGGTTACTTATGGGATCGCATCTCCCTATACATTCCCTCTTAGAACAAGTGGGAAGAATTTGTTGGAGATACCATCATCCAAGCACGTTTCTACTTCCCTAAAGGCATTCAGCATAGCTGCCCCTAGACTTTGGAATGGACTCCCAGAGGAGACCCGCCTTGTTACATTCTTAGAAACCTTCAAGAAGGTGGTAAAGACAGAGCTCTTCCACCGCACTTATCCTCCTGACCTTCTATGAAGACCACTAGCATGGAACGAGACCAGCTGCCCCCGTGATTGATTGTTATTAATGTTTTTAGGTTCTTATGCTTTTATGTTTCTATGTTTTTATCTTAACTGTGGTTTTAATGGTGCAGTGACTAGCGCTGCAATACTGTAATTGTAATTTTAACTTTGTTGTGATCCTGCTTCGATCCGTTGGGAGAGGCAGGAAGATAGAAATAAAAATTATTATTATTATTATTATTATTATTATTATTATTATTTAAATGACTTCAAAGCACACTATGACACATAAATTGAGCATATGTGGTGTCTAACAGACAGTTACATAGTGAAGCTGAATTCAATATGCTGAATATTACACATGCAACTGATTAATTGATATTAAAGTAAATTTAAAGATAAAGATCCATGATGCAAACAGATGTCATCAAAAATTGTTGTCCAGTCAAAGCCTACAGCCGGTAATTAAACCCTAGTATAGTCTTTAAAATGTATGTCCTTTAACCATTGTGACGAGAAATTAAACAAGTTTTAATGAGGAGCTGTAATGATAATCTGTGGTAAGAAACTGAACAAGCTTTCCTGAAAAGCTGTAATAATAATGACAACTACTTTTGGAACTATGAAGCCATTTCAAAATAATTTTCATCAGTAATTGAGAAATGTAATGTTTTCCACCATTAGCCAAGTTAATCACAGTATTTTCCAGACTCCAAGGAAACTAGTTAATGCAGAAATTAATCATGATAAATTTACTGTAATGCCAGCAAAATATGCAAAAGAACAAAATTTGAAAAAGATATAATACAGTTACCCCTTACAGATGAAGCTAAAATATTTGCTTTTATCAAGCCACATACACAACTGTGCTGGTTACCCATATTTATGTAACTTCAATGAAATTAATGATTATCATTTGCTGGTGGTTTGATAACAGAGCTGCCAAGTCCGTATAAAGCTAATTAAAAGTACAAGTCAAATTACCACAGTATGAGTAAGGGGCTGAGTCCCTTACTCATACTGTGGTAATTTGGCTGGCCCTGGTACTTACTCATGTTAGTACCTGAGTTGGTGCAGGGACAAGCAGGTGTTTACACAACCTGCCCTGCAATAATTCAGAATCCAGGACAGGCATGTACACCATACCTTGCTGCATCGTCACTGTGACCTAGAAGCCCACTGTCACCATGTCTGATGTGGAAATGGTGCATCTGGCTGCACCTATTTGGCCAGGAGCCCCCTTTCCACATCAAACATGATGACTGGGGATTCTCAGACAGAGTGACACACAGCAAAGTAGGAAGATGGGAGGGGTGTGTAAAGAGCTGGGTTTTGCTGCAGAGTTTCCAGGAAACTCCATGGCAAACCGGGGTTATATTACCCTGGGGTAATTTCAGTTCCCCTTGGGATCAGGCTAAATCCCTGTCTGGTATACCAGGATTGGGCCCAACCCTGGCCCTAGGATTTTGGCCTGCACTGTCTGAAGTAGACAACATGAGCCCAGGGAAAACTTGGGCCTTTTGGCCCTTGCAGACAATCCCAAAGATAAAGAAACAGTGCAGAAACATTCCTCTTAGAAAATTAACTAGCATGCAGTATATCAAACCCACACTAAGAGACCCTATAACAAAGGAGATTATCGCATATTGTTCTCAGAACGTTCTGCATCGTAACATGATGAGAATGTTCCTGGAACGGATATTACCGCATTGAGTAAACTGGAATGTGATCAGAACGTGATTGGAACGCATTTTACCGCACAGCGCTTTTTTTTCTTGAAACCGTTCCCAGAACATATTCCCACCGAGGTCCATTCAAACCAAGAGAAATCCATTCTCTCATTCCTCCGTCTCCTGATTGGCTGAAAGAATGACAGGCAGGGAGGCAGGCAGGCGAGCGACTGCAGTGAGGGAAGGTGTGTGTGTGTGTGAGGGGGGAAAGAAGGAGGGAGGAAAGGGAGGGAAGTTGGGACAAGGGAGAGAAGAGGAAAGGAGGGAAAGAGAGAGAAAGAGAGAGGGAAAGAGGGGACCAGGGCAGAGAACAAGAGGGAGATGGTCTGGCTCTTTGCTATGGAATTCTGGGAGTTTGCTTGCTTTTGTGTGGTGCTCCAAACAGAGGAGCTTTTGTGGGTTCCTTCCTGGAGGGAAGGAGGAGAAGGCTCGCCTGCCTGCCTGCCTGCCTCCCTGCCTGTCATTCTTTCAGCCAATCAGGAGACGGAGGAATGAGAGAACGGATTTGAGAACAAATAAGAATACCGCACAGACCTCTGTTGGAACGTTCTCATCACGTTACAGCTCGCTGGGAACACATTTAATTCGTCCCCTCCTGGAACACATGTAGAACACATTTAGAACGTTCTGAGAACCCGATTGGAACACATACGTGCAGTATTCTTAAATGTGTTCCGTTCTCATCGCGTTCTCAGAACGTTCTGAGAACGCAGTGCGGTATTCTTCTATGACAGGCACAAGGTTTTATAGATAAACTGATAAATCCAGATGGCTATTTATGCCCAGGGGTACAGTAGATTTTAATTTGAGCAGTGAGCTCTTGGTATCTGCTGGGGTTTGCTTCCAGGACCTCTTCATGAATACCAATATCTATGCATGCTCAAGTCCCATTAGATACAGTGCTCCAGTAAAATGGTGTTCCTTATATAAAATGGCAAAATCAAGATTTGCTTTTTGAATTTTTTTGGAGTGGGCGGAATATTTTCAAGTGGTGGGTGGTTGAATCCATGGATTTGGAGGGCCAACAATACATCCAAAAAGCCTCTCTTTGAACGAGTCTATTAGGTAAACATATTTTCCCATGAATCCAGGCTGAACTCATTCAGTAACAAAAAAAAACTTAAGGACTCTGCAGGATGTCTGAGTTTGATGAAGTGTTATGTAAGTGGACTATCTAAACTGTTATCTCAGGAAAGAAGCTAAGATGAGAGAAACTGCACCCGCAAGCCCAGCATAGAAATGAAGTTGTAAATAAATAAATAAATAAATCTTAAATGCTGATATTTTTGCAGTTGCTGTTGATAGACTACCCACTGATGTTTGCAAGGAATAAATGTCCCTTTCTCAACACCCTTGAACTAGAAACCAAGCAGAGCTAACCACATAGTCTCTGATGTTCTAGCCTTTTGTATTTATACTTTTGAAATATCGCCATTGTAATGCAAATGTTCATTTTTCAGGCAAAACTGGAATGGGTGAGGAAAATACCTCCCTGTGAAAAATGTTGGAGAAAGTAAGAAAGTTTAATACCATTTTTAAAAAATAAATAACTGAACTGATCAGATTTTTGTTTTATTGTTTTGTGTTAGTCTTTTTGTTTCATTTCTTTTTCTTCGCTTCTAAATATAACAATAAAGTTTTCTGCTATCTGATCAGCTCTCTCTATAAATTTTGAACATTCAGAGCTTTTATTTCCTTGGCTTTATATGGCCACTTCCTCATATTTTATAAGTGTTACCAAGGAATATAATTTTCTGAAGCGTTTTTAAGTTTGAAAAACTGCAATATCATTAAGAGCCTTTTGTTGACTGTTAAAATGCAAGTGCTCTAGGATAGTTCAGAAGTACATCCCATTAAATTCACTTGGTCTTTTGGGACTTATATCTATGTACACAGGGCTGCAGCTTTTAAACCTGCTGACTTCTATATTACCATATGTTCCTAGAAATAAATTCTTAATTTGGAAAAGGGATTCACTTAAATTATCTGAGGAGCAATGGTTCTATAGCAATATAATGTCTACAGGTTGAGGCTTTTTTTCTAACTCTTTGTAAAATCTGATGTCAAATGAATTCAAATATAGGAACAGCAAATATAAAAGTGCTACAAGTACTACTCTGAGAGCTGTTCTTGTTATCTTTTGACTGCACCAGGTTAAAACTGTTTTTTACTGTATCCCTCTAGATGCAGTTCTGAAGAAATGCTTCTCCTGCCAAAATACACACAGAGCCTAGGATTAAAAGGGCTGAAACCTACCACCAAGTTCTTAACGCCCTCCCACAATCATTAGACTAAATCCGCTGTCATTCCAGATTCATTTTTCCCTTATTCATCTGTCCAACTAATTCCTGCTGCATTCACCAGGCTTACATCTTAATCTTTTCTGTTACATAGAGAATACATAATGAAAAGCTGCATTTTCTGGGTACATGCACCCATTTGCAGCGGATGAACCATATGTGAAGTGACATACAATACTGAATGGAAGCTGAATGGTGTCCAGTGCTAAAAACAGTGCAAGTCCAGGAACAAAAAGCAGGAGAACAAGAGCCCTGTGCTGGGCCAGCCTCGCTCGAACACCAGGGGATTCGCTACTAAAACATGGGTATAATTTCACTGTTTTCACTCACACAAGCTGTGGGAAAGGAGTCACCATCTGATGTTTGATTGTGCTGGATATGTTTTTGGCAGTGGCCTTGCATGCCACATTGAAGAAAAAGGTGGGGAGGGTGAGTTGGGAAGGCGAAAAGAATACGGCTACATTTGCTGTTTTGAATTTGGCATCTGGTAGGGAGGCAGAGCTGAAGAGACCTTAACTGATTTCCACCTAAAAGCTGGGACATGGCTCTTCTTACTGGCACTTTCCTTCCTTCAGTGGGATGTAGGTAGACTTCAACTTGTCCCCTAGGGAGGAATAAAATACAGTGAAGAGTAGGTTTTGTCCTTTGATTAAGCA
This sequence comes from Sceloporus undulatus, assembly GCF_019175285.1. Taxonomy (NCBI): domain Eukaryota; kingdom Metazoa; phylum Chordata; class Lepidosauria; order Squamata; family Phrynosomatidae; genus Sceloporus; species Sceloporus undulatus. The sequence goes on from NC_056524.1 coordinate 65,584,749, forward strand.
ACTTGTTTGATGGAAATGTTAATAAATAACAGAAACATACAAGTAAAATAATTAGATATCCATACAAACCTAGTATTTACATGAAATGTTCATATAGGCAAATAAAGATCTTATTTCTATGTTTCTAATTTTTATTAGCATCAGAGGAGATATAAATAAAAAGAGATAAATATGTATTATAAAACAAATACATATGGGTTTGTCCTTGGAGTCATGTGTGCAGAATGGAAGTTCATCTGCAATAGAATACTTGACTGATCACTAATCTTCAAGCAGATTTTTCTCTGACTTGTTTAGTGTCCATCAGCTCTGTTTTAAATCTCATAAAGAGACCTTAACAATATAGAATTTATTGCAGTTCTGTTACTGGATATATTACTGATGCATAATAAAATGTGAAAAAAGATGTAAAATCTGTAAATGTGTATTTTATAAAACTTGTGGTTCAGGTGAGCAAACAGAGTTCACTTGGGGCTCGGAGACAAATAGTCAACTCCCTTTTCTGCCACAGACTCATGGATTGGCCTTAGCAACTTGCTATCTCTAAAATTCAGTCCAGATTTGCAAAATGAGAATAACAATGAGATAAACTGTAGGTAAAATATACTAAGAATTGTAGCGCATATTCTCTGCCTTAGATTCAGATTAGGTCATTCTTACAGTTATGTAAAGTATGTGCATTCAAGTTGGCTGTAAACTTATGGCAACCTCATGATTTTCAAAAGGTTTGTTTAGGCAAAAAATCCTCAGAAATGGTTTATCATTGCCTTCTGCTGAATGTAGCCTACATTAGTCCTACTGCAATCAAAGGATTTCACTTATTATATTTATTGAATATATACCCCCATATTTCTCAAAAAAGGAGACTAATGAATGAAAGAAGTAGTATTAGTTAAAACACAAAACAGTTCAAACACAAATAAAAATACAATTAAGTTAAAAGCAGATGTTTTAATTAACATAATTAAATTTGATTAACTGATTAACGTATAGTGAGACTAATGTAAATGTAACTAAGATTCATTCCTACATCAGTTAAAAGCTGCAGAAATAGCATCCCTGAGCATTTTTATATTATGTTATTCCTTCTTTGTCTGTCTGTCTGCCTGCCTGCCTGTCTGCATCTCTCTCTCTCTCTCTCTCTCTCTCTCTCTCTCTCATTTGAGCTCAACAGGTTTGATTGAAAATTGACAGGATGTTTGTCTCTTTTAAGAACATTCTGAGCCGTCTTTATTACAAAAGTCTATGCTGGCCTTAAGAATAGTTATAGTAAAACCCTATAATGGCTGTTCCAGAATAAGTGCCATTGTTCTCAATGGCACTTACTTCCTGGTAAGTATATAAAGGGAGCCAGCATAGTGTAATAGTCTGAGTACTGGAATAGGATGCTGAGAGACCAGGGTTCAAATCCCTGCTCAGTCATGGAAACCTACTGGATGACCTTGGGCAAGCCATACTCTCTCAGTGTCATAGAAAAGAAAGAACAACGCCGCTCTGAACAATTTCTCAAAGAAACCTCTGTGACTTGAAGGCACATACCAACAACAAAGTATGTATAGCATTACAGTAGTAATGAAATAGGGTTGTAATCTGGGGATGTCTTCAAAGGCAGTAAGGCAGAAGACTGTTCACCTCAGTATGTACTCAGGTACTCAGGATTATTAGTAATGCCAGTTTTTAAAGAAAGTTTTTGGTTCTGGAAGAGGGCATGGAGGTGGGAGACTTTTGATTCAGGAAGATTTAAATTAGAAACCTCAACCGATGTTTACATTCACCACTGCAGATTAATAGTTTATTCACGTTGTTCTGTAGAGGAATGTCCAATGAACAGAGGATGCTGGTGTATAATGGAAACAAATAACTGCCATGCTAGTATCACTGTTGTTTGATGCCGTCAAGTCATTTCTGACTTAAGGCAACCATACGACGCACTTGTCAAGGGGTTTTCTTGCAAGCTTTGTTCAGAGGTGGTTCCTCTGAACCTATAATTTCCTCTGAGGTTGAGAGAGTGTGATATGCCCAAGGTCACACACTGGGTTTCCATGGGGCCTGAACAGACAGGCCAAAATAAAGCTGCTTTGGGTCACTTTGGAGGTATGCTGTTTAAATTATGCATGCATCCTAAGAGGCCAAAAGCCATGCCAAAGCCATGCTCCAGCCCTAAGGACTGAAGTGTAGCTTTGGCGTGGCTTCGGGCCTCTTAGGATGTGTGTGTCATTTAAACAGCATTACCTCCAAAGTGACCCAAAGCAGCTTTATTTTGGCCTGTCTATTTGGGCCCCATGGCTGAGCAGAGATTCAAACCCTGGTCTCCAGAGTACCAATCCAATGCTCAACTTACTACTGCATATTGGGTAATACATGTCAATACATGCTAGCATTAGGGAGGGCTATATCAGCAATAAATTAAGGCTGCTTTGCAATTAGAGCAATGAACACAGCTGTGGAGACAAATGGCATATGTGCTAATTAAATAATTTGTCACTTGACTGTTAAATAAACAATACCACCTCTTTACATTACACACTACCATCTCTAGAATTGCAGTATGGCCTATTAACAAAATGGAAGGAACAGATTGCATTGCCATGTTTGCCTGACAGCAGTTGCAAATGCAGGGTAAAAGGTGGCATATTAAAGAAACTAACATTACTTTTAGTGCATCTCTGATTCTGAAGCTAGAACACTTCAGCACTGTCTGCAAATAATCCTGCTTAATGCATATATGGTGGGAGTAACTCTTGTTTATCTTATCTCATCATTGGTTTCTTGGCAACACATTTTTGTATCATTGGCCCAGCCTGTAAATATTTAATTTCCACTTTTGTAGGGCTGGAGCCCTCTTCTCACCAAGTCAGGTAGAGGTTTTCTGAATTTATAGCCCGAACCAACAGGCCAAAATAAAGCTGCTTTGGGTCACTTTGGACATATGCTGTTTAAATGACACAGGCATCTTAAGAGTCCAGAAACTGCGCCAAAGCTGTACTCTAGTCCTTAGGACTGGAGTGTGGTTTTGGCATGACTTCTGGCCTCTTAGGAACCCATGAAGCATTTAAGCAGCTTACATCCAAAGTGACCCAAAGTAGCTTTATTTTGGCCTGTCTGTTTAGGCCCCCAGTTTTACTTACTCCTGAGTATACAAATTGAGGATTAGGCTATAAATACTATTATTTGTTGTAGAAATGAAATTCATCAAGTTGTGACCGGGGGAGGGGGGACACATGCATATGCCTACTGTACCTGCTTATTGTATATCAGACTGGTTCATGAGTTTCATACCAGTTTTGGAAAACGTCAGATAGAAGACTGCAATCCATAATTCCTTTTTGCCAGACTAGTGTCATTGACCTCAAGGGGATTGCTACAAATAAAATAGTTGTGGATGGTTGCTGAAGAAGATTGAATTCCTACTCTCAACAGTCTGTGCATCAAATGTTATCTATTGCAAAGTTGCACTGTCATTTATTATACGGTGCAGTACACACTGTGGCCATCCTTATTGGCATTCTTGGGGAAATCAAATTTATTTTCCTTTGCTTCCTGGTAAAGTAGCCCTTGGTTGTAACTTTGGTGTTTTGAGAGTTTGCCCAGAGGCCAGGGAGCAACTAGAAAGTTTCCTGCAACAGTTTAAGGCAATTCATCATCCACACATTACTATCCACAAGCGATATTTCCATGGCAGAGAGGGATTTGCTTTTCTTATGAAGTTTATACTATTCTGATGGTATTCCCACAGTTGTAGGGGAACTAGATGGTGTCCCATTTTTAAATTAAACTCAGAAACAGAGGAGAGAATGTGGTATAATTCAATGTGGTACTTCAAAAAGAAAAGTAAGGGGAGAGGGACAAACGGGGGTGATGCATTACTAAAAAGGCCTTGCATAAGACAATTTCATCTACATTTACATGGTAAAACATATTTTTATGTATTGAAACATCAGAGAAAAAGGGGAAAGGGCCATCTATGTGTGAAGTTCTATTCCATGTCTGTGCATTTGTGTATCAATATTCTGTAGTCCTGGTACCACAACATGAATTATTTACTACCGCCTTCTAATGTGGAACCTTTTTGTATTTAAGCTTTTCCCTTCTTCTTCCTGTCTCTTTCTCCACTCCTTTACTGCCCCAGGCATGCACACTTTTTAAAAATGCTCTGCAGCTAGTTTGTTGGGGCTGCAGGGAGCTGTCCGTTGTAAGTGGTTAAGATGTGGGTTGAATGCTTCGGATTTGAATGCTTTTCAATAGAAAGCAATAATTACATGAGGACACTGACTGCTGGAAACTCTTTTCTTCTTGTTTTCATCCTCTCCTTGCCTATTCTTATTTCAGCTTATTTATGAGCCGTGATAAATATTCAGATTAAGGACACTAGAGAGAGACACAAACCGAGATTGCAAAACTGACACAGTGCAACATGGCCTTTCTCTCCAAACAAAAGTAGGAAGACAGATTGAGAAGGACTAGTTTTAAAACCTGGCGGCGATACAAATAATCTACAGGCAGAACAAGAATATGATATAATTTCTGAATTATGATTTAAACCATACATGCTAACATTTGAATATATATCATGTAAATGCATTCAGCTTAACATGCATAAATTGTTAGTTTACTCTCTGGATTCCAGTTATGTTACAGATTAAAATATGTATAATGGAGTGAAGATTTTCTCTCCAGTATTTCAATTCATAAATTCAGTACTTATATATTTTAGTTATAAACTCATTAACAGATAAAAACACAGGTTCTGTTCTTGCATTGGAAATTTTGTTATTAAAAAGTTACAACTTTCTTAATCAGTTTTAATTATAGCTACTTATTATTTTGGAAAGTGATTATAAATCATTTCCAAGTTTATTTATAATGCAGAAGCCCACAATAGGCTGGTTTGTAGATTTCTATGCTCTTCTCTCAAAAAGTTCAAAATGACTTCAAAATACAAATAATCTAAACATACACCATCAATCACAATAAATAGAATAAAAAACTACAATTAATATTGCAGTCAGTTCAGTATGTCCAAGAAAATGTAAGATCCTCATATTGGCACTTGTGTTCACACCAGATCTTTTACATGTTGAAGAAATTTTAAAAGATCAATTTATCTGAATTTTTTTATATATATAAAGGATTTTTAGATGACAGTTTTAGACTATTGTGTTCAATAGGCACCATTAAAAATTATCAGATCTAACCACCAAGTTAAAAGCATATTTCATTTATTTTAGTCACCATAAATGTTACCAGAGGAAAAGCGCATGGAAGGATTTCCTGTGATTTTTCCACTTGTATTTATTTGTTCTTGGGATCTGTAGATGCACTGCCACTTCTGCAACTACAAATTATGCAACAATTTCTGGAACTGGTTCTGCAGCCAGTTGCATCATGGGTATTGCATTGGATTCTCCCTTTGCACATACTCCAGAACAAGGTATCTGCAGATCTAAGCTTACTTGCACTAGTGAATGATGCTGTTGTACATTGTCTTATATTGATTATTTTAATTTTTTTGTACTACAATAGAAATTCCCAGGTTGGGTTACATAAGAGAAAAATGTAAAAACAATTACAAATGCAAGAACATTAACATGTGAGATCACAGCATCCCTCTTTTTTCTTCTTCCTTTTGCAGCTAGGGTGGTAGTCGTGGTCATTTTTTACTTTTAAGCAGATCATGTGCTTGATCCATTTCTCAGTGAAAGCAATTTTTCCATTGATTTCAGTGTACACTAAATTTAATTCTGACTTGTCATATAACATATAGTTGCACACTTCAAAGATAATGCAGACTGTACAGGCATCTAACTCTCGAAACATTACTGCCACTAGACAAACAGGTGTCTGAAGACTGCAGCCTGATTTCATATGATATATTCATATACCACAGAGTATATCCTGTAGTGGTGATGATGGCAACAAAAAAAAAGAAGCTTTTATGCCACCATTGTGCAAGTGCTGTCATCAAGTGTACTAATTCTTAGCCATCTGATGTGGGAGGCCAGCATGGTGTTCTTCCTAGCATACTCAGGGCCAGTGCCATATTTACACTCATTGACTATAAGTATTTATTTGGGAGGAACTTTCCTGGAAATCCTTTGTGGGCTGGCATCAGTCCATGGACCACTACTTTGAGTAATATTGGTCTAGTAGTGCTGCTTGAAGTGATGTGCTGTAACAGATTGGGCTGCTTTTTAGTTTTGTTTCATTTAAGCTCTTGGAGCTGTAGAGATATATTGTAGAGTAGCATATTATGAAAATAACCACATGTTAGCTCCAGGCAGGGAGCAAGCCTAAGTACTAACAAAGATAAGAATGAAGTAATAACCAGCTTATAATAATGACAAGCCCAACAGTATAAGGTTACTGGCCTAATGCCAGAAAAACATCTTAACACCTGTACACAAGAAAAGGAGACACCGGTAGGTTGGAAGAGAAAATGAACCTCAGTATATACGCTGGATGAATCAGGTAGAATAGTAATGATGCCTATCATACCTTAGAATCCTCTTTTGAATATTACTCAAAGTAGCCGTTCATGGACTGATGCCAGTCCACAGAGGATTTCCAGGAGAGCTCCATAATTGCTCCCAGATTATGGAATGGCCTGCCAGATGAGATCCGTCATATTACCACTTTAAACAGCCTTTAAAAGAGCAATTATGATGGATCTCTTCCGGCAGGCCTTCCCTGAATAGATACCCAGCCACCAAAAGAAGATCCAACTAGTTGAGCTCTGATTGGCTATTGGACAATAGCTATTGGCTATTGGTTATGTACAATTATCTGAAAATGTTGCAAAGCAATAAGCCCAGATCTGACATTCTTGGCACTCAGCATCCTAGCCAAGCCTATCCTCTGGAGATGCCCTCTTGGTTTTCCTCAGTGTTTGGGTAGTGTTGTGTGGGAAGAAGCAACAGACAACCAGAGGGCCTTTTCCCTGGAAGCCCCTATATTGTGGAATGCTTTCCCTGAAGACCCTTGCATTGTTCCCTTTTAACTGATTTTTTTTTACTCTGGCTACCCCCACACTACAGAAGTAATGCACTTTGACACTGCTTTAACTATCATGACTCCATTCTATGGAATCCTGAGTTTTATTGTTTGTGGTGGCATCAGAGCTCTCTTACAGAGAAGGCTAAATATCTCACCAGACAACAAATCCCACAACTCTATAGCATTGAGCCATGACACTTAAAACTGTGTCAAACCGCATTAATTCTTCAGTGTAGATGCAGCCTCTGAGTGAAAACATTCCTGTTTTGGCCATTCATTTTTTATGCACTTACTGTTGTGCATATTGTTACCTGTTTTTCCCCATGTTTTAAACCCACTTGTGTATTGGTCTTTGTTTCTGAATATGTATTGCTTTTTAAAACTATTCTATCAATGGTTTTATTTTTCCCCCTTACTTTTTAACTGTTGTTAGTTACCTTGATTTGCATGAGTCATAGCAAAGTCAAGTATAAATAATTATACTGGTCTAAATTCATTTATTAATCCCAACTAGAATTAGACCCATTGAAACTATGAAACTCATATAAAAGTTCACTTAATATTGATTTAGTGGGTCTACTCTAGTGAGAACTAACAATTGGATTTAGGCAAATGAGCAATAAATCAAATTTCCCGGAGACTTCTTTCTCCTTTGTCTGACCTTCTGCCTCTGATGTGTGTCAGACAAATAGTCTAACAGAAGAGTTCAGTGAGGGCCTGTTCATAGAGCCTGCCAGAGGAGCAGAACAGAAGCACTTGTTGTGCCATCTGTGGAGCTCAGAAAGTTATTTTTAAAAAGTAAATTACAGGTAATTACAGTTATCATTCCAAGGACCCCAAAAGCATGTACAGTGGGTCCCTAGTATCCACTGGGGTTTCGTTCCAGGACTCCCACCTCTCCATGGTTCAAGGATCCCCACCTCTCCAAAAATGGTGGCTGCTCAAGTCCCATTATATACAATAGGGTAGTAAAATGGTGTCCCTAATATAAAATAGCAAAACCAAGATTTGCTTTTTGGAATTCTTATTTGCGTGAATATTTTCAAGCCATGAGTGCTTGAATCTGTTGATGCAGAATTTGTGGGTACAGAGTTCCAACTGTAGTTATGATTACAGTTTTGATCTTTATAATTCTACTCTTCATTTTCCTGTTTCTCAGAAACAAAACAAAGTTACTTTTAATTAATTACCCCCAAATCTGATTGCTACCAGCCCCTGGTGTGTGGTACAGACCACATTCCATCACTGCCTCAGTCAGCACTCAAAACGACACGAGGCACAGCATGAGGCAGCACTTGAACCAGGTAATATCCCTCTTTAACCATTTAGTTAGGACATATTCCTGTTATCACAGATTACACTTGTCTTACTGATGAAATAGTTATCTCTTAGGAAGTTACAGTCAAATTAGAACTTAGGCTGAAATAATGCAGTCTGGCACAGCTTTAACTGCCATGGTTCAGTGCTATGGAGTTGTGGGATTTGTAGTTTTGTGAGATATTTAGCCACCTCTGTCAGGTGCCACAAAAACTACAAATCCCTGGATTTCATAGCACTGAGCCATGGCAGTCAAATCGGTATCAAACTGCATTATTTCTTCAGTGCAGATGCAGCCTTATTCATGCTTTAGGTAGAGAAAGGAACTGAACCCTTCCCACAAGGCATGACCCATCCTTGCCTCTGAGGGGGAGAGAACAGGAACTGAACCTTCCCACAAGGCATCTGACTCCATCCTTGCCTCTGCAGGGGGAGAGAAAGGAACTGAACCCTTCCCACAAGGCATCTGACTCATCCTTGCCTCTGAGGGGGAGGAAAGGAACTGAACCCTTCCCCACAAGGCACGACTCATCCTTGCCTCTGAGGGGGAGAGAAAGGAACTGAACCCTTCCCAACAAGGCATCTGACCTCCATCCTTGCCTCTGAGGGGGGAGAGAAAAGAACTAACCCTTCCCACAAGGACATCTGACTCCCATCCTTGCCTCTGAGGGGGAGCGAGGAAAGGAACTGAACCCTTCCCACAAGGCATCTGTCTCCATCCTTGCCCTGAGGGGGAGAGAAAGAACTGAACCCTTCCACAAGGCATCTGACCATCCTTGCCTCTGGGGGGAGAGAAGGAAACTGAACCCTTCCCACAGGCATCTGACTCCCATCTGCCTCTGGGGGGAGAGAAGGAACTGAACCCTTCCCACAAGGCATCTGACTCCATCTTGGCCTCTGAGGGGGGAGGGTGGGCCAATGCCATCAGGCCTATCCTTAAGATACAGAGCCCTCCATCTGTTCATCTGCCTTGGTCCAGGCCTCAGAGGGAGAGAAGAATGCTGGACCAGATCCCCTTCCCCTCAACCATTCCCTTCTCCTTTTGTGTCGTGTCTTCTTAGAGTGTAAGCATGAAGGCAGGGAACCGTCTAATTAAATGATTTTATGTACAGTGCTGTGTAAATTTACAGCGCTATATAAATAAAGCTTAATAATAATAATAATAATAATAATAATAATAATAATAATAATAATAATAATAACAAAAATAAATGAATTAGAAACAATTAGTTTTTGGGAATAGTTCATTCCAAACTCTGGGCACAAGTGATAACTGAGAATGGTGGGAAATATCTCTCTGTCTTGCCCCAGGGGTATTTATATTGCTGGCTAACTAACTAGAGAAAGCACTGGCCTGCCCCAAGGCTTAAATTTACGGGGGATACAGACAGGTACTTTTTGCTGGCCTGTGAACGGAGCTACAGCACAACATCCTCATGCTGGAGGCTGCGACTCTGCCCCCATCATGCCATGAGGCCATGCATCCTTCTAGACAGTGTGCGACATCATGGCATGACTACAGGTCAGCGCCCAAATGGCACAATGTGGAAGGGGCGTAATATCATGGTGTGCCAGTGCACCTATGACACCCCTTCCAGGATGCAAAAAAGAAGCCACTTTTTGCAGCTTCTTTTTGCTCCCTGCAGAGGCTGTGGCATCCCACCACCCATCTGTACAGCCCCACAGTTCTTATTTCCAACTAGGGTAGAACCAGGGTGCATCTACACTGTAGAAATAATGCAGTTTGATGCCACTTTAACTGTGATAGCTCCAGCCTACAGAATCCATTAAGTTTCCGAGTCTAATTGATAGTTTGTATTATATTGACTTCCTGCTTGCTTGTTTTGCCACACACACTCTCTTCTCACATCACTCTAACCTGCTGCCATTTTCTCTCTTCTGGTTGCATCCACATTGCACAATTATAGCAGTTTTGACTAACTGCTGTGGCTTCCTATTACTAAATCCTGAGATTTATAGTTTGCTGACATACTTAGAATTCCCCAGTGCCTTCATCTGAACAACAGTGTTAGAAGTCCCTGCCAGAGAATTCTGATGTTGTTAACGGCCCTCCATTCAACCCCAACTGATGGTGACCGTGTGGATGAGACTTCTCCAAGACCCCCTATCCTCTACTGCTACAAGCCTACTCTTGTAGATTCAAGCCTGTGACCTCCCTAATTGAGTCTAGCCATCTGTGTGTGGCCTTCATCTCATTCTATTACTCTCTACCTTACCTAGCATTACAGTCAGCTGTTGCCATCCATGGATTTGAGCATCCATGGATAGCCTCACCCCATTCACCCCAAACATAATGAATGTATGTGGCTGCAGCACTCCAGTCAGGCATTCAGCACTGCACCATTGGGAACAGCTGGACTTGAGGTCCCCCATTTTTCGTTATCCATGGGGAGAGTCCAGTACAGAACCTGAGTGCATATGAAGGGCTGACTGTATTGTCTTTTTTAATGAGTTGGGGCTTCCCATGATGTGGCCAAAGTAGGACATCCTGAATTTGATCATATTGGCTTCCAAGGAAATTTCGGACCTGATCCCTTCAAGGACACATATGTTTGTCATTTTGGCTGTCCATGGTATTCTCAGTACTCTTCTCCAGCACCACATCTCAAATGAACTGATGTTCTTCTTATCTGCTTTCTTCACTGTCCTGCTCTCACATCCATACATGGTGATGGGGAATACAATGGTTTGGATGATTCTAACTTCAGTGTTCATTTGTATATCTTTACTCTTTACAATCTTTCATCATTGCCCTTCCCATTCCTAGTCTTCTTATTTCTTGACCGCAAGCTGCATAATGATCAATGTTTGATCCTAAGTACGAGAACTCTTTTTCAATTTCCTCATTGTCAAGGTTGAATTTACATATTTCTTCTATGGTTGGTATTTTTGTTTTCTTTATATTCAGATTATGCCTAACGTTGTACATTCATCTTTGACCTGATTTATATATTGTTGCAAGTCTGTGATGTTTTCCACTAGTAGTATGGTGTCATCTGCATATCTTATATAGACATGAGAATATCTATAGAGAATTTGAGGTACCTCCAAAACTACAAATCTCAGGGTTCTGTAGGATGGAGCCATGGCAGTTAAAGCTTCTTCAAACTGCTATAACTGAGTAGTGTGGATATTCCATTATACAGTACACAAATAATTTGTACTCAAAGCTACTTTATACGTTTGACAAAGAAGATTAAGCTTGTTTCATTTCTCTCCAAGACCCTGTCTTTGTGTGTATGTGTGGGCAAGTGACTGATTGTTGTTCAGCTTCTGCAATACTAAATTCATTATATTTCTTGAGGTTCAGTACCATCTCTCATATATCTCAACAGTAATTGTCAAAGAACAACATAATGTCAGCTAGACTCTCTTTAGTCTTTCCTCATGCAAGTCCCAAGTGATCTGGGGGCTAATTTGTGTTTGTCAAAAAGCTTTACTAGAAATATGATTGTGTCTGTCAAATCTGTTTGGTGGTCTCTCTTCACTTGTGCTTCTACTCCTAGTTCTCTGTTTCACAACACTGCCTACTCTCCTCTAGGGATGGAAATAATATTTGAAAAAATGTTTTAAAAAAAAGAAAATAACTATTTCATTGCTGAGAAACTCTGACAAGAAGAATCCTGGAGTGACAAGAATCTTCACAGTTCGTAACTTATTATGTACAAAATTCACACATGGTTGTTTTGCACAGAAAACAGAATTTTCTGTATGTGAAATAATATTTCAATGCAGAAATATTAATCCCTGCACTGAAAACGCTAGAGAAAATGCCATAGCAGTGGATTGTTCTGTGTACTATTTGCATATGTTTAATCTGCATTGAAAACAAACAAAAAAATAATAACAGAAAACAACATTTCTGCACAGGAATGTATATTTCTGCACTGAAATATTCTTTTCCACACAGAAAATTCTGTTTCTTACGCAAAAATAAAAATTTTTAAAAAATGTAAAATGCTATTTTCTGTGCAAAACAGCCATGTGTAAATTTTGCACTGAACAGGTCTTGAATCATGAATAGCATTCAAAAGCTGCATGGGTGTCAAACAATTTCTTTCAGTGGGAAGAAAATTGCTGAAATTATCACTGAGAAGAAATTTATCAGGGAATAGCATCCCTGCTCTCCTCCTTTCCTTTAGCTCTACTGGCTTTTAAGTACTGCTACTTAGTACTATCACCACTCTATTTACCTTCCCAAACAGCATGTCTTTTGCCCCTCCATCGTGCTTGAGAAATTTTACAAACCAACCTTCACTCTTTCTCATCACTCTTCTGTGTGTAAATAGAATGTTTGCCACAAAAGCACTTACAATCTGAAGGATTTAAAGCTCACCTACTGAAAGAGGAGAAGGAGTGGGACAAGGAAGGTATTGGAAAATATCATAGCAGTAGAGCTTCATTAACAGAAGAACTATTCGAAAATATTTAGCATTGGGGGTGGGCGGGGAATAAACTAATATGAAAAGGAATTAAATAATGGTACAGTGCGCCCGCGGCATACGCGGCCTTGAGCATACGCGCTCAAGCCGCGGGGCGTGCGCGGGGTGGAAGGGGCAGCGCGTCCCATTCAATTGAATGGGCGTGTGCGCCGTTGCACCCCGCGTGCGCCCGCGCCGCCGTGCCGCCGTGCACGAGCCCCATTGTTTCCAATGGGGCTCGAGCATAGGCGGAATTCGCCTTACACGGAGGGATCCGGAACGGATCTCCCACGTAAGGTGAGGACGGACTGTATATGTCTCTCTCTCTCTCTCTCTCTCTCTCTCTGTGTGTGTGTGTGTGTGTACACACACACACCTAAATTCACCTTACATGTCTTGCAACATTTCTGTGGCACTTTGAATGGTAATTGGCAAGAAAAATGGAAGGGCTGATCCATTCAATGATAAGAAAAGAGTCTTTTAAAAGATAAAAGAGGGAAAGCATATGGGGAAAGCAAACACTGTGCATCACTTCAGAAGGGAGGAGGTAGCCTCTAATTAGATTTTTAAAAAGCTCTTCATATTGCTTATATTAATGAGAACGAATATTGGAGAAATAGAACAAAAATGATTAAAACCCATCTAGATAAAAGCACTGACACTCTTTATTTTTTAAAAAGTTATACTCCTATGTGAACGCAACTGTAGCAAGTAAATGATAGTACACTATAATATGGTTCTGTAATCATAGAGGATCTCTTGGTAATCAAATGTTCAGATGAAGACATTTATTTAAGGTAACTGCATTGTGAGTAGGTCACATCAGAAACACAGAGTGAATTAAGATAACTGAAAATTTCAGGTATAGATGTCTGGCAAGCGTGACAATTCTGCCATATTACATTTTATTAAACATTTACAAAGGTTACAGGTGAAAGTCTGAAATGATGCCATTGTTGGACCAGAAGGTACATGAAACTCCAAATGTTCCCTAACCCATAGATATTTGTGTCCACTTGTGGTGCTACATAAGCAGCAAGCAAATCAATAGTGCTCTGATGTGCATAGTAAACTGCCATATGAATGATTTTCGCTATGAGTTTTTTCAGATAAAAAGGTAAAAAAGAAAAAAAAAGAAAATTAATTCAGTGAGGTTATTGCACTGCCTTAGTTAGCTGGCTTCTCTGTTGTTAGTGAGAACCGATTTTTGTTTTTGTACGGATGTTGAATTCAAGAGTTTGTTTCTACTTGTGCAGGCTTTTCCACATGTTGTTGCATTGATGTTTCACAAATTGGTGAGCTCACTGTTCCTCAGGAGATTGCACAAGCCTTGCTATAAGCCATTTCACAATTTATTATAGGTTCATTAGGCCATGTGTCACATATGCTAACTGTACTCATTCTGCTAGCACTTACTGAATCAGTAGCCAAATCCCACTACCTCTTACATATTTTTCTCTAGAATTATTTTGGATGCAACCCAAAATTGTGTATATGTATGTATTACTGTTCTAATTTACTTCTACGTTGTGACCCACTCACATGGGGAATGGAGTGGCTATTTATACAAGGCTGTTCTGGATTAGGGTGAATGTTCAAGAACTATTTACCAATATGGAGCAATGCCTGGGGGTAAGATATGCCCAAGGCCACCCAACAAATGCACAATTATATCCCTTTGGATAGCTCTGTATTTAAGCATAAAGAAGTAAATCTCCATTGCAGGAGTCACACAAAAACAATTCTGGTTCATTCTCAACCTCACAAACAGTTGTCTAAGTGTGACTGGCCTGAGCAGCCTCAGAGTGGTCCAATAACCATTCAGTCTCAGCCAGACCCCCAGAAGAAGGTTTCATTATATTAGGAATGTGAATCAGTTGTGTCTGCCAAAACAAGTACAGTTCCTCCTCCATCACTACCACGATCGACACAAAATACCCCTTCCCACTTTTACGGTTTCTTATGGCCTTTTCAATAGCTGTTTTCTTTCTTAAAACAGGGCAATTTCTCTGAGTGATAGAAAAGGCCCATTTGTGGAGTGCAGCTGCATTTCAAAGGTACATTGTTGGTGCATTATGAATTTACATGCCTTTACTAATGTGGGGAAACAGGGGAATCCTTTGGCTTTTTTCTTCAAAATTGATGTTACTCCTCTGCCAGTGGCACCCAAGGAACGGTTTTGTTCCATTTCCTCTCTTTTCATGCAGTCCTATTTATGTTTAGATCTGGTTTGCTGCCACTAAGCATCATTGTCATTACCACCAGTGTCTCTGAGCTAGCCAAATCTAGCAGCTGTGTGTTTAATGCCTGCCCTTGCTAAAGTTTATTCCCTTGACAACACATGCTGGTGGAAGCAACTTGTGTGTGTGTGTTGAAATCTCCTTGCAGTATATTTGAATGTTGCAATTTTGTGGTCAAGCATTAGTATTAAAATGTATGATCATTTTTAAAATTATTATTTCAGTTTAGTTTTGGGAGTTCTCAAGTGCCCTCGCCTCCCAAGCTAGCTGTGCCCAACCCAGCATCTAAAATAGAATACCTAGGTGGCCAAAGAGGACCCCCTGACCCCTATATCCTGTTCCTTTCTCCATGCTTTGCTGCCAGTTTCCTTGATAAAAGGAGAGAGTGAGAGATAATTAACAAAAAACATGGCCCCTAGACAATGGAACAACTGGCCCTGGCAAGCAAGAAATTTATCCTGGTTTTCTAGGTGAACTTTCTCCCATCAATCTTTCTTTTAACCTCCATGTTAGTGGAAGCAATAGGGACAGCCCCTCCCCTCCCCTGAGCAAATGCACTCTTTTGACTGGAGACAAAAAGAAGGGATCGGAGAGCGCTGAGGTAAAATCTGGGTGGTATAGTGCGGCCATACAATGCCACCACTGTTCCATTGGCAATGGCTTGTGTTTTACAACAGGGGAGGGGAGAGCATGAATAGGCTGATGATGTGAAACAATTCTCCCAATTCAGGCCTACAAACCCATCTTCTGTTCCACAGAGTTTCTGAACAAAAAAAAAAGGAGGGGAGGAAGGAGAGAAAGGGTTTAAAAAGAATTTAAAGAAAATGAGATCATTTTCACAACAGCGACAAACTTCTGGAAACACTTTTGCAAGATTTTTAAGAACTGTAGAATCTCTTACTGTGACTACTACTATTACTACTACTCTTCCTGTCCACATTAAGTTACTGACAAAGCTTAAGGGAGCTAAGGCTGATGAATTCTTTTGTCTAAAGGATAAAACACAATAGGCTGTAAGTAGTAAAAATTGCTTGGGCTGTTTAACGCTCCGCAAGCGCAGTAGTAAAAAATGTTTGACGGAGCCGATGGGAGAGAGCTTGTGACCATGCGCATCCACTTCAGGTCTTCTTAAGAGGGTATTATGGAAAGGGAAAATATTTGTGCTCTGAAGATGACACTCTCCATTTTGTTAATGGCTCTCATCTGGCGCTGATAATCATCCTCACTGCACTCCTGTCAGTTGTGTGCTGTTTTCCAATTAATGGGGCCTTGGAGAAAGCATCCCTTTTTCTGCAACCAAGACAATTACATTGTGTTCACCTACTTGAGATGAGGGAAAGGTGACTATGAGGGCACTGACCATTGTAAATTACTATTAATACGAGAAGAGACACAGCACCCCACTAATAAATTAAAATCTTTGGCTTCCATTGGGTCATGGCTTTGGGAGGCTTTGAGTGTAAGGAATCCGCACATATAAACCAGAGCTAGTTCAGCACTTGATACCCCAGATGACTTCTGACAAAAAGAAAGCATTCTACATTTGAGTCTTCAAGGCATTCAAATACATTTTGTAACATGGTGCACCAGCCAAGCTGGTATAGAAAAATGTGTCTCCATCAGTCAATTAAGGTGCAGCAACAAGACCACCAAACATAAAAAATTCTATATAGTTTATGAAGTGATGGTCTTCCAAATAATTAAATTATTCTGATGGTAAGAGCAACATATATTCATTGGTACGCCAATATACCAGAAATGCATGGCCCAGATCATTTTGGTGGATTCTAATTAGAATAGATTCATTGAATCAGTTACTGAGTAGTCAACCAGCACAAAGGTAACTCTACTTGATTAAACAGCCCTAATCTAGTAATGACTAGCAATGGAATGTAGGCTGCATATCTGCTCTGTTTTCTTTGATGAAAAAAGGAGAATTAATGCCTCAATTTTAAGCACTATCCATACATTCTGTTGGAAATCTCCATTTAGAAACATGTTTGTATACTGTAACCTATGAAGTGAGGTATGCTTTTTCAAGAATCGACTCTCCTATTTTTATATGCACCTGATTAGCTGCTCCTATCATCAGGAGAAGTCCTTCTTCACCATGTAGGGAAGCCATTTGTCCCGTATCACTTCCCAAGTCTGAATTGTGTTCCCTCTCAAGTTGCAAAAGGCCCTTACTCCCTCTGCATTAAAGAAGGTGATCAAGACACATCTTTTTTCACTTCAGTTTTAACATTATTTTTATACTGTCTTGTGTTGGTTTTAGTGTTTTATCATTCATTTTTATTGGAATGAATAAACAAACAGGACGCCCCACTGCATTTAATATATGACATCCTATGTGTACATTTTCTTTAGGGTTTAGCTTTGGGTAGGAAAACACCCTAAGGTGACTTTGCTTCCATGTAAATAGGTTTTGGATTAGAAGGGAGCCCTTAAAGCTCATCTAGACATATAAATGGTGTGTGTGTGTTTAAAAAGTCCTTGCAGCTTTAGTTTAACACAAGGTTGAAAAGCACAGTGCCTCAGCCAAAGAACTGTCCAACAGGATCTCAGCAGCAATTGCAGAGACTTGGGCATGAGGCTTGGGAGCTGTCCAGCAGAGACCAGGACCAGAGTAACAAGGATATGGTGAGGGAACTTTCCCACACAGCTGCTCCATCTTCAACCCTCTGAGAATATCTAAAGAGGTTTATGATGGAAATAGCTTCTCTCCCTCTTTCAGGATCTCAACAGAGTTCTGATCCAGTATGAGCAGTAATATTTGTTACTTCTTCCTATGTAAGACAGAGGAAGGGAGAGCTTGAATGCTGTGTTGCCTGCTTTAGGATTCAGTGCAGTCCTGTTGTTGTCATTGCACCTGAGGAAAAGCGATGTCACAAAGATGGCTAACAATGTGCATCATGTCCTTTGATACTAAAACTTTTGAAGGTGGAGAAAACTGTACTGGAGGTAGAAGGAAGATCTGTCACTGATTATCCATTGTTCCAGGCACAGATAAATCTTTCAGTGAGCATTTCTGAATCCACTGTACTTAAAAATGTTGTTATCATTATTAATAGCTTGAGAGATCCAGGTTCAAACCCCCATGCAGCCATGAAATATATATAACTCACCCTAGGCCAGTATCACAAAGTTAAGCAGTAATGGGATTGGAGAGCTATGTGCAACAGCCTATTGGGTGAAATAAATGAAACTTAAAATAAATGATTATATACAATAAAGCCCTGGGAAAATTGCTATTCCAAAATAAGAGTGACAGACTCTATAGTAGACTCTACCATAAGCATCTGAACAAGTAGACTAAAGTCTATGAAAGCTCATGCTACAAACTTCTTTTCCCCCCAGTTAGTCTCAAAGGTGCTACAAAATCTCTATACATAGTGATTCTACAGACTAACACGGCTATATCTTTAAATTCTACCACTATGGAAAGCACCAAATTTAGCTGAATAAAGTGGAAATCCATCAACCTCTTCAAGAAACCTGCCCAGATACAGACAGATATCTTCTTTCTCAACAAGTGGAAACAACAGGATGTCATTCCAAAGGACCTACAGGTGGAGAGCCCTTTGCAAACTACGTATCACGTAGAGCTTGTGGGTTGTACTCATGCTGACTGGGTCTGCAGTAGCCAACATTACTTTTTAGTTTTCTTCAGTTAAACACCTGCACCCCTGTCTGTACCTGGCTTCCACTCCACCATAAGCATCTGAAGAACTAGATTAAAGTCTACAAAAGCTCATGCTACAAACTTTTTTTTTTTTTGCAGTTAGTCTCAATGGTGCTACAATATACATATAGGCCATATAGTAATGAGAGCAATATGTTGTTTAGTATTGTGTAAACTGGAAAGCATGTAAACAGGAGGATACTGTATTAACAGAATGGCAAACAGCATTCATAAATGGAGACAAAAAGCCTTGTCCTGAAGTTAACTCAATTCATTGCTTGGAGACTTAGACGTGACACTGGGCTGTAGAGAAAAGGCCTTATCCATGACTGGATCTCTTCATTAAAAGCCTTGTTTGCTGATGTATCCATCCTCTCTCTCTCTCTCTCTCTCTCCCTAATCAAGCAATCACCCAACAATATGAATGTTGTCATTGAAAAGGACAGAACATGTAACCACCATGCATCTGGTAACAGCAAGACATAGCAAGTGTTTTAAAGCTACAATTGCAAAACTTGGGACATTCATAGATTTGCAGCATAGATGATGAAGACAGGAATCCAGGGAGCAAAATCTGTTTGACGGCATGTTTACTTTTTGTTTTTGTTTTTATAAACTCTGTTCCAACACTGGGAAATTGGTATAGGCCTTTGTGTGAAGTGGCAGTATTTACATGACGACATAGACTGAAAGAAAGAACAGCTAAAGTGTAGTCCAAAGAGCAGAAATCTCTGCCACTGTATTTCTGCTGGGTTTCCACCTCCACCAGCTGTACAACACCAGTCTGAAGGGATGAAGGAAGGCTATTTCCACTTGGCCAGTGGAGTTGCAGGCTCCTGGCCACCATTTGGTGGCAGCTGAACAGCTCCAAAAAAGGAACCACAGTTGACCTCCTGGATCAGTTACTGATGACCTCAGATTCCTAGATGTGCTCTCCTTGTATTAATCCAAGGGTGGACAGCTATCCCAGGTGTGGGGGCTACACACACACACTACAAAACCTGAGAGTGCCACACCTCCTTTCAGCCTTTTTGTAGGGAATTTAAAAAAAAGATTCCCCGTGTCCTTTAGAAACAAAGAGACATTTCCACCTTGTTTTGGAGTCACTCAAGCCTGTTTAGGGGCCAAGATCAGGACAGTGTCAAGTAGGATATGAGAAAAAGATTGTCCTCAGCTTAAATTTCACCTTAAAATGGTGAAATTGCTCCCATGGCATTTAGAGGGCATGGCTGGTTTTAGCTCAAAGTATTTTAATTACAAAAAATTGGAAGGGCTGAGTGGCCACACCAAGGCCCTGGGGCTGCGTGTATGCCACAGGCCATCCTTTGTCCACCCCTTGTATTAAACAATCAAGAGAGAGAAGATAAACAATAAAACAAAGAAAACTAAGTCTGTCTCTATATAGAAGCCAGTGTTGTGTTAGTGCTGTATGTTGGCATACGTTTTGTTATGCATGTGGAGTGATTTTTCTTTTTAGATAATGCACACTGGTTGTATCCAGCTGAGAGAGTGCAGACAGAGGTGTGTATCTATAACTGGAGTATGTACACTGGAGTAAAGTACACACAGGAATGTGAAAATGCAGTGTCTCAGTGCATTCTCTCCATGCGCTGCAGTTGCATAACAGTTTATCAACCATACATATTGACCTACCTTGACTTCCACTGAGGGAGAAAGGCAAGATATAAATCCTTGCAATAAATAAATAAATAAATACACATTGACTATAGATCTACATATGTTCTGTTACATTGGTATTCAATATGTGCATAATGTAATTCCATCCTTGAATATTTACACTATGCTGAAACAATGTAGGATCTCAACCACATGCAGATATAAAGCAGTTTGACACCACTTTAATTTCCATAGCTCAGAGTTAAGGAATTCTGGAATTTGTAGTTTTGTGAGATATTTAACCTTCCCTGCCAGAGAGC
This sequence comes from Sceloporus undulatus, assembly GCF_019175285.1. Lineage (NCBI taxonomy): Eukaryota > Metazoa > Chordata > Lepidosauria > Squamata > Phrynosomatidae > Sceloporus > Sceloporus undulatus. The sequence goes on from NC_056524.1 coordinate 65,605,360, forward strand.
TCTGGTTCCCCACCAAGCTACAAATCCCAGAATTCCATAGCACTGAGCCATGGAAGTTAAAGTGGCAGCAGCTGTAGATACCCACACATTTACATTTTAAAACTGAGAATTTTTCTCTTCTGAGGACAACTGTAGGATCAAAATACCTTTGAGATTCTGAAATTTTCCATGTGTCTGAAGGAATGTATTGAAAAAGAATGAACAAATTGATTGAGTTATACTATTCACTGCTAACTGTTTTACCATCTTGAATCTTAGATTAGTCCCTATGCTAACATTTATATCACAGGTGTGTGTCTATAACTTTCTTTGTTTTCCTGTAGATCTTTTTTGGTTAAAGTAAGACTAGTTTTATTTTGTTTTTAATATTAAACAGTTGGTTATGTGACAACTTCTGAGTCCCTTAATGGGACAACAGCAGGTTAAAATCCAAATACTCTGATTTAATTTACACATGATCATGTTTCATGTAAATCAAGGGCCGGGCACTTATGCCACTGTTTTCTTCAGGGCCCAGTCCTACCATTATGCCATTGTGTATTTGATCCTACCTGTTGGATATGTCTTTTTAAAAAAGATATTCAGAGCAGCTAGATTGTGGAGTTTGTGAGTGTGCTTACCTTTGTTTTTGCTAAATTATTGCTAAGTTGTCCTTAGAATGATAGAATACAGCACAACAAATGACAGAGTTTTTGAAAAGACCCAGAGTATAATTTTGTGATCAAACATGTTTCTGTATCAAAGACCCTGCATATAGAAAGCAACTTTTCAGAGTAAAGAGGTTTCAAGATTTATGACAGTAAGTCAAGGCAAAAGGTTGAGAAGAGGTCAAGCGTTGTTCCGAGGGCCTGCTTCCAATGTGGGGGTGGGAGGCGGGGGGGGGAAGAGAGCCAGGAAGTCCTCCAATAAATTGATCATTAATTCGAATAAACACTTTCACTGAGAGAAAAAGGCTCTTTCCTCACACAAGTAGAGTCTCGATACTGTTCCAATGGTATGCCACAACACAAAGGCAGCCCTCTCCTTGATTTCAGCAGCAGATCCCATGAAAACATTTCTTTATACCTAGGACAAGTACATGGTAAAATACTAACAAGTCTATTATTAAATTGGATTTGTAGCCCAAGGCTGCACATTGTATATAATAGAGTTCAGTCCCAGGTATCTGTGTACAGGATTGCAACCTTAGAAACATGAGTTTAACAAAACCCAATTTGAATATTCATTCTTTCCTCCACAGCACTTGCCATTATTTCTAGACTTTTATTTCATGGCTGATAATAATCAATGCAGTGACTAACCTCTGTTTTAGTGCATGGAAATACAAATAATCTGCAGAAGGATGCAGAAATAGAGTTCTTTAAAGTTGTCAAAAACTTTAAATAAAATAACAAAACCTCAGTAGTTTGGATCCAAACTTAGACAGCGTGGGTGAAGGATGGACAAATTTGTCATTTTCTCACAGTTTTAAATTTTCATTGTTTCCTCCGTTTCTGCATTATTTTGCAAGTTTAAACAAAGGTCCACACAGAGATTCATACACATTTTTGCATGCATTTATTCTAATGTACATATGTAAGCAATAAATGTGCTTTGTGTAATATCTAAAATTTGCAAGCAATTTTCCCTTTATGTGATTGGTTTTTGCACATTTTTCAATAATATACACATTTTGTGTACATTTGCACCTAATATATGTATTTTGTGTAAGCATATTTCTCCTATATGAGTATTTTTGCATAGTTTGTGGGTCCTGCATCATAAACAGCTTATGTGTTTAATTTTTTTTTAAAAAATCAATCACATTTTGGGAGAAAGGTGGGATATAAATCCGATAAATATAATAACATAAATAAAACAGCAATCCTCCATCCTATATTGTGGAGTTTCTATGAAGTGTGAATATCAATGGATAACTGTGTTTGAGACCGCATGCTAGTTTGTAAATTGCAAATTTGGTAAGTTGTATCGGAGTGCAAACTGAATAAAATCCTCCCTCATCCCTTGGGTAGATCAGTACAAATGTTTTTATGTTAGTTAAAAGCCCTGTTGCCTCCTGAAAAGTAGAGCTAAATCTGAACCTAGTCCAGGATGTTTTGGACTACAAAGGTTATTCTATTAGAAGAACTAATGTGTTAATAAAATGCAAAGTTTAAATAAGGATATAAATAAGCAGAAAGATGTTTTGGATTTAAGTTGTATTTCAAAACATGCTGATCTTTTCAGCTGATTTGTCCATTTTATTTTGCGCAACTTCAGATACATTTGTTTTCTTTTATAGATGGCTATTGTGCTTGGCTAATTTGGGGAATTCTCTCTTGCTGGATTTTGTTTTAAGAGTAAATGGAGATTGGTTACTTAATCTCTATGCTGTACATCAGGGGTAGGCAACCTTTTTGAGCCGGGGGCCAGGTTGCTGTCCCTCAGACAACTGGGGGGGGCCGAAGCCGAAAAATAAATAATTTTTTTTAAAAAAATTAAATATATAAATAAACCAGGACAAATGTAGGACAAAATTTTCAAATGGAAGACACTTTCTTTTAAAAAAAATGGAGGACACGCGAAAAAATTTGCTGATTTTTTAAAAAATGTTAATATAAATGCATGTTTCTGAGGCTTCTATAGACAATTGCCCCCCAAAGGCCCCGGCGGCAATCGGCAGCAGAACCGGGCTGGGGCCGGTCCCAAGGCCTCACCGGGCCGCATCCGGCCCGCGGGCCGCAGGTTGCCTACCCCTGCTGTACATAGTCAACACCATAGTCAATCTCTCCCTGAGACTGCATCTCCTCTAAAGATATGTCATGCTAAGTGAAAGCTGTATGTCCATCCACAGCAGTTTGGCACCCACCATGAAAGCGATGTTAACCTTGAGCTGCTATATTTTGCAAATGAGCATTATTGATACATTTCCAACAGGGCCTTCTAAGCTGCACAGGTGATCAACTCAGCTTAACTGCATTTCTGTTTACATCTTTGATTTTAGAAAAGAATCTCAATCACAAGGAACAACACCTTCAAGCTGAATGATCCCATTAGCTCCCTTTCCTCCTTCCCACACCTTAATAAGGAACAAGCATCTCAGTGCAGCCCTGATGTCATCACAACAATATCACAGCTAATATGATCAAAGGAACGGGTTTTTTAAAATCTTACCAGCACAGCAAAAAGCTGTAACCCAGCCTCCGAGGCTGCAACCTGGGAAGTCTTGACTGGGGAGGGCTTTACCCTCTGTAGCGCCACAGTAATGCACTCAAGAGTGGAGAAAGGAGTGGAAAGTGGAATAACTGATACACTGGAGCATAACTTTTTAAAAAACTGCAAGTAGCATCAATTCAATTTCTCTCATCAGTTTCAAAGGACTCGTAACTCTCCCGTTACCATTGTGTGGCTGGTAATTCTGTGTCACAACTAATTACTGCCTAATAGCCGCTGAAGGGAGAAAGTCCCCTGTTTAAAAGAGAAGTCTATTTCATCTTGCATTCAGGCCTAATCTGACCCTGAATGGTGGAGATTACATGAGGTAATACGGCAGTTATTTCTACCTGCTGTAGTTCATAAGCTCCATCTCCAGCTGAGGCAGCAACCCCCCAACTCCCCCTTTACAAAGATTATTTGTCATTAAAATGCTCAGTAGTTTCTCCCCCCTTCAAATCTGGTTGTTGCCTAGACTTTCAGAAAGGTTTTTGAAGGAAGATTAGCAGGATTAGGAAAGGTTCACATATGTTCAACTTCACTATTGGTATTCAAGACATCACAACTGCACCACCACCCAGGCAGCAGAAGTAAAATGAGTGTAGGGAGAAAGTGTGAGGAAAGAAAAAAAAGGAGGGGGAAAGAGGGAGAGAAAGAAAAGAAAAGATATCAAAGTCCGCTAGTTTACAGTCTTGTAGCCACCTGATCATTTTTGTTTTGCAACAGATTGGCAAAGTTAGGTGTGTGCATATATCTGCATAATATAATTAATGTAATTAAAGTGCCTAAGGGAATATGTATGGCAGCAACTTTCTGAACATATTTTTATTGTATATATTTTTATTCCATATGTGTGTGTGTATTCCTGTTCCATGCTCAGATAAACTGCACACATGCATCTTCATTTGCCTCCACTGATTTATATTTTGCCTTTCTCCCACAATGGAAGTCGTACATTCAGAATCAGGCCTCTATTGAATTTGTACTGAATTTTTTTAGATGAGCAGTGAACTTTCAAATATCTCTGTAGGTCTTATAAATTTTAGAGGGTCTCCTTCAGTAGAATACTTTGAGAATTGAACCATTGAGAAACAGATTATAAATTAATAAAATGACAACTCTTGGAGAGCCTTGATAAATTATAATCATACTTTTAAAAAGTTTTTTAAAAAAACTAAGCAAATCTATATTATCTCTGTACTGTTGTTTGTTGCATTTTATTGCTTCCTCAGAGGAGTATAACATCATGAATATTAAACAGAAGCATCAGCTTGTCTCTTAGCTCACATCAATTATTACACGATAGATAGATCTGCCATCATCATCGTTGTTGTTGTCACCACTACTACCACCATCATGAGTGTGTTCACACATGAGTGTGTGCTCAGCATGTACACATTGGATTAGATCTAATAGTCATGCTTGCAGTAGACTTACTGTACTATCTCAAATCCTATTTTTTTTCCACTCAGTCAACTCGAAACCTGACAAAGTCTCCCTTCAGCCTCCTTCCTACCTCTGGCATTCTAACAACAAAATTGAAAGGCAGATCAATGTAATTTTCTCCACTAAACTTAAAGGTGAGTTCATTTGACCAAAGGCAAAAGGTAGTTGGCATTGTCTTCCAGGTTGTTCAGCCATAATGATATCTGTGTTGTCTGCATAGATTTTTATGAGCAAGAGTCCATGGATCATATTTTTCCCTCACTGAGTGAATCAGATTTGTTTAGTTAGCATGAGACAAAGTTGCCTGTTACTCTGTGAGATTACTGAAGGGCAGTGTTTGAATTATCTGAGGAAAGGAGAGAAATAAATGACATTCACAAACCCCACTGCTTGATTCTCACCCACAAATTTTAGCTTTCTTCAGAAGCTAAATTCCATAACCATACTGAAATTCCGTAACACACTTATTCCATAACCACACTGATGGTTATGGAATATTGTATCCAGAAAGGTCTGCTTCCAAGCTAAGACCATTTTATTCAGAGCCTGGAAAAATTGTGCTGCTCATGCCAGCAAAGCAGCAGTTGTAGCTTTTCCAGACTCTTTTTTCTGTTTTTGTTGCACATCACTCTATTAATACAGAGCAACTAAAACATTTTACAAATAAATAAAACAAGCGAAGGGTCCTTGCTTCCCATTTGCTGTTGTGTGCCTTCAAGCAGTTTGTGATAGCCCTTTAATACCACTTTAACTGTTGTGGCTCCATCCTGGGATTTGTAGTTTGTTGTGATACCAGAGCTCTCTGACCAATACGTTAAATATCTCACAAAACTACAAATCCCAGAATTCCATAGCATTGAGCCATAGCAGTTAATGCAGTGTCAAACTCAATTAATTCTGTTGTGTGGATGTAGCCTTAAACATAGTGTGGGGGGGGGAGTCCCATTTATGCCACCCTTGACATTAACTTACATGGAAGAAAAGTAGTTTTCCTCTAGCAGGAAAAGCTGGCTAAGCAAAGTTGTCAGAGCTTGAATTTTTTTTTTATTACAACCCAGAATCCCCAAAACAGCATGGCCTCTGGCTGTAACATTCCCACCCCAGAGGTTTACTTGGCTGGTACTGTACATACATAGTTAGATTTTTATTTTTTTTATTTTTATTTTTGCACTGAGCAAAGGTTTAGAGTGGGAAATGGGAGTCTGGAAATGTTATTTGCCAACTACAGCTCCCAGAATCCTCCAGCAGCATATTGTCATCCAAAAAATGTATAGCTCTTAGCTCTGAAAAATGGAGAGGAGAAACAAAAGTGTATTGGTTGCTCTCCCAAAATAGTAAATAACCTGGCCAATACATCCTGTTTCCGATCCCAGGGAGAGGCAGGAAATGTGAATAAATATTATTATTGTTATTGTTATCATCATCATCATCACCATCATCATCATCATCATCATCATCCTACTTTAGGTACCATAAGTGTGCACTAGATCCAAAACATGTGTCTGTGTGTCTTCTTGGCCTGTATTATGGTGCACTAAATAGTAGGTGTGGGGCCTCCTAGCCTTCTCTGTTTATGTATTCCTCTGCCTCTGAAGTGAAAAACAACTTCAGAGACCCCAGAGTAGGGGGGGGAAAGAGATCCACTGCCCACAGCTCTTCCTTTTCTTCCCCATTTTGTTTCCAGGCACTCTCTCCTCCATACTTTCCTTCCTTTGTGTTTGTCACTTCCAAACTGGCCTCTTTCTCCTTCATCCCTTTCTTCTATCCATGTCCTCTTTCCTCTACCTTTTCTGCCCTCTCTTCAGTCCTCCAATATCCTACCTCCCATGCAGTGTTTTCAGTCCACTCCCACACTTTTGGGACTGTGTACCACTTTGCTATATTTTGAACTGAATTTATGGAGGTAATGCTGATTGACAAGTTAGGTAATTAATTCAATTGCTTACATTTTGCAAGCAGGAACTGGGCATGAATTGTGATACTTACTGAGCATGACAACTGATTTATCTTGGGGGGTTTTTCTGTTAGTATTCTGTCAGATTTTTGAAATTCCACTTTGGTGCAAAAGTAAGAAATTTCTTGGTATGTGTGAGAAGGGGCAGGAAGGGGCCGCTGAAAAAACCTACCCTTGAGCGTCTGCACCCTGGAATCAAGTCCAGAATGACTAAACTGCATTTGAACTCAAGAGAAAGAAGGCTGGAGAAGGAACATCTGGGGAGCCCTGCATAATAAATGCAAGTTAATATGTCTATGTCTGTTAGGCCTCAAAGAGAGATAATTAAAATGCTTTCTAGTTTGGATCACACAGAGAAAATCAGGGGGGAAATCAGAGGTTTAAAGAGCCATTATCCCGTTGAAATCGCTTGATCGCGATAAAATTTTTCATACATATTTCCATTAAAGAGCCATTATCCCAGGAATAAACAGGCAATAAATAGCAACAAATAATTCACAGGATTTCTCTGTGGATGACTTGTTGCTGTTTATTGCCATTTATTCCTGGGATAATGGCTCTTTAATGACAGTCGCATGAAAATCTTTATTGCGATCAAGCGATTTCAATGGGATAATGGCTCTTTAAACCCCCGATTTTCCCCTTGTGATAAAGGACCTTATCACATGGGGGAAATAGCGCAAAATCAAGGGACGCATTATCCCATGCAAACGAATATCGCAATTAAGATTTTCACATGGCGTCACAATTAACAGGCAATAACAGCAACAAATCATTCATGGGAAATCCCGAAAATGATTTGTTGCTGTTTAGTGCCTATTTATTGCCTGTTTATAGTGATGTGTGTGAAAATCTTAATTGCGATATCACATTTTGCACAGGATAATTGCTGTTTTAAACCCAGTCCCCCCCCCCCGAATTTTCCCTGTGTAATAAGTTTGTGTGCTTTTTGCTCATACATCTTTATTTTTATTGCCATTTTGCTGCATCTCTAGGTCGGGGGCCCGAATTGGGAAAGTACAGCCTCTGATTTCGAGGGGTTGTTAACAACTTTAGCCCTCAGCCAGTCCCTAAAGCTTTTGGGAGGCAGATTGGTAGCATTTCTTGTTGAGCCTTTGTAACTTACCACCTCATCTAAGCCAATAGATAGAGAGTTTGTGCTCACTTGGTGACAACAGACTTCAGGGAATGGTTTTCACAACAGCAGAAGGCAACTGAACCTGGAAAATGCACATACCTACAAAGAAATCAGTAGTGGTGAAAAATGAAGTTGAAGAACTTAGATATAAAATCAGATTGAGGAAATCAAGAGAAAAACATCATTTTATTGAAATGTGACGGTGTTATATTTATTTCCAGTAATGTTGAGTAACATGGGAACACTGGATGTTCAGGGATACAAGCCAAAATAATAGTGTAGCCCCTAAAATGTATTGGTATAGGAGATTAATGAGTGCAATGTCAGGAAGTGATCTAAAGCACTACATAGTCTACAGCAAAGCAGAATAGTTCCTTTACTCCTTCTCCTTCCTGGGATGCATTTTACTCTTTCCCAGCAGAACAAAACGTAACCTAGAGTGGTTGAGAATGGTTCAGCATCACTCCTTGCATCTTCCAAGCAATGGATTTCAGCCCATCCTGGCGCATGGTGATGTGCCCTCTAACCTTAAACAGACCAGCATGGATGTCAGAAGGCAGAGGCAAGTTGGCAGATGGAAGGAAGCAATCCAGTAGAGTGAAGCAAGTCATGCAGGCAATGGGATGAGAAGGAAATTCCACTAGCAAAATCAGCAGGATTTGCTAAGTAAGAGGTAACTTTAGGGCCTGAAGCACATGCATCTCCATGACCAGAGGCTGGCTAAAGTCCACTGAGAAGTGGTTATTAGTGACAGTGTTTACATGTGGAAGCCAATGTCACAAGACAGAAGCTGGGGAATATTTTTGGATACAAGCCAGTGAAATTTGCCTTCTGAAGCCAGCTGATGGAAGCTTGATGGATATTTGTGGATTGAAGACAAGGTATTTGTCCAGATCAAAGGAGAATGGCTGATGGGATGGATGGTAGCCAGCATATATGTTCCCTTTGTGGATGCCACTTGAGGTGTTTATGTGTGCATGTCTATGCGAGATAGAAAATGCAGGTAAGGAGATTGCTTGTGAATGAGCACATCTAACTACTTCCACAGGTTGGTGTCAAAATATTGTGAAGCTGAGGCTAGGTGTTCTGAAGCTGATGGAGGTCAACTTCTAGGTATGGAGTGGATGAAATGAGCCAATGGGTATTCATAGATGGATTTTGGTGAGTGGAAGCTTAGGGCTGATGTTTCCAGACAGAAGACAGTAGATATGTCGGGAGAGATGCTGATGGATGGTAGTAGATGAAACAGCTCCCTTACAATGTACAGGTTTGTCTTTCAGTGATAAGAAGCTCTATCTCAATGTGTGACATTCTGGGAATTGCTCAGACAGCATCTTGCTGAAGCTATATAGGTCTGGATATATACTTAACACCTAGATGAGAAATCTCCTGGAAAATCTACTTAACAGCATCCTGGCCATGTTGAAGGTTATTTATGTTATTTATTTATGTAATACCTTTTTGAAAAGCTACAAAAACAGCTATTTAAAATTGTTTATCATCATCACAGTTATCAATAACGATATCATCCTCAGCACCCGAATCAACTGTACATGGTCCATTATAAGAGAAAAATACATATCTGAAGGTGTATCTTGCCCTTTTTACTCCTGGGCTCCTGCATCACACCAAGTTAAGAGTGAATAAAATCATCCTGGATGTCTGCAAGCTGAAATATATGAACAGGAAAGCAACCCACAGTTCAACTAAGTTGCAATGAATCTATGAGAGAGGCATATGGTTCCAATGCACAACCAAAACTATAATTACTATCTTCAGGTTGCACTGCTCCCATATCCCTTATAATGAGTAAGATATTTAAAGTCCTAAACTATTTATGTGACATTTCAATAAATAAATGCAGAGATTTGACAGCATTTCCATATTCCTCCTTTAATGTCTGAATGTCTCTGACTTAATCCAAGTTCCTTGGCATTTATTACTGTTTGTTACACTAACAAGTGAGATTATGAGAATTCTAATGAAGGCTTCCAGTGGGAAAAAAAACTCTGTGATTAAATGCCATAATAACAGTTGCATGCATTTATGTGCCTGATTATCATAATCTATTTAGCACAAGTAAACATACAAACAGAAGGAGAAAAGCAAGCACATTGACACTTCAGCTAAAGGAGAATTTGAAATGAGGAAGAAACAATGTAAATATGTAAATGTCTTTGTGTATTCTTTTTTATCTCCCCCCCCCCCCCCCATCCCTGCTTCCCCCTCTGTTTGCTAATGAGACATCGATGCTTCCTCGCATGTGGTTCCCCTTTGCTAGGCAGAGGTGCATTTTTGGGCCATCTGCTGGGGCCAGTACCCCAAACAATACCACCCAGAAAGCAAGGGATATATTTGCAGCAACCTTTGACATCATGGGGCACATACACGCAGGAGCGTCATACAGACTCCGGCCTTTGATACTTTCCCCCCTCAAATCTTAGTTCAGCTGTTACTCTGTTAATGCATTTAATGTCATCCTGAACTTCATTAAGTCCCACAGTGATATGATACCCATCGCAGTCCCTCCCTTACATCAGAAATCATATCCCAAAGGGTGGGGAGAAGGGAAAAAAAAGTTTTGTTTGTCCTGTAGAATGGATTTTGTTATTTCTTTTTCTTTGGGGACAAAATGTGTTTAAAATTTAGTTGTGGCGGCATGTGTGTTTTCACAGCAACAACAGTGGAACTTATTTTCAAGTAAATGTGCACATGTAGACAGATGAAGTGGGCCTTTTGTGCATTTCTTTGGTCCAAAACACACTGCAGAAATAATCCAGTTTGAGACTGCTTTAACTGCCCTGGCTCAGTGCTAGGAAATCCTGGGAATTGTAGTTTATTGTGGCACCAATGCCTCACAAAACTACAGCTCCCAGTATTCCCTACCATTGAGCCAGGACAGTGAAAGCGGTCTCAAACTGGATTTATTTCTGCAGTGTGTTTTGAACCTTTGTTTTCATTCTTGATCACTGAATCTGGGTGAATATGTTTTGGACCTGGTTGTTAAACTTCATAAGTGTTCTTGTGAAAAGGATGGAAGACTGCTAACAGAATCTAGTCCATTTCCTAATATACCTGCTGTATTTTATTTCAACATATTAGCCTGTCCCAGGTTGAGTCCCTCACTTTTGGTAAAAGCAGGACAAAGACAATAAAAAGACAGGGCCTTCTCAGTGGCTGCTCTCAGGTTGTGGAACTCCCTTTCAAAGGAGGCTAAGAGGCCTCCTTCCTACAAATTGTCCCTTCAACAATCTTTTTATTCAGCCAGTATTTTGGCAACTGAATAGCTCCAAAGGAAGGGGCTAGAAGGGGGATTTTCTCCTCCCCCCTTGCTGTGTTTTTCAGTTGGGAGCTACTTGGTGACCCATCTGGATCAACTTGGATTAATCTCTTTCATCAACAGCAATTGTGAAAAGGGAGTAGCAAATGCCAAGAAGTGGTGAGTGATACCAACTAGGTGTGCCCCCAACTACCTCCACAATCCCAATCTGTAGCCTTTAAACTTGACAGAGGATGCTGTAAATAAAGATTCAACATGGTCAATATGGTTGATTTCCCAAGATGGCCCTGGACCTAGACCAATACTTTCACTCTTTCCTTTCAGGCAGCTAAATGACAGGCAGCATAATGGTGTAATGGTAGCTTCTTGAATTGTGGCTTGTAAGGTCTGGATTCAAGTCCCCTCGGCTGATTAGGCTCACCAGACCTCCAGTTATTCTTCTCCCCTGCCTACCTCATAGGGCTGCTGTGAAGATAAAGTAGGGAGGAGGAGGAAGAGGACAGGATAAGAAGGAGAGCAATGCAGGGTGAGTCTTTTGTGGCAATGGTTGGATGCACAAACCATTGTAAGTGCAACCATAGTAATCTTTGGAATAATAGCAGATTGCACACACCTTTCTAAAGAGGAGCATCATGCTGTCTAAAAGCAAAGAGAGGTGGGACTCAGGACAGGAGGCTCCTCACAATCTGAGGCCCTCAGCTGTCGTTTGCTTAGCTTCTGTCTAGAACCAGTGGAGCTCTGGTGCCACAACACACTCCAGTTCCCAGAATTCCATAGCCTTCAACCATGGCAGTTAAAGTGGTGTCAAATTGGATTGTTTCTGCAGTGTGGATGCAGCTGTGACCTTCTGAGGAAGGACCCCTTGGACTCTCTAAAGATCATGTTCTGCTATCAAAGAAGAATTCTGTCATCCTGGGAGGTTGGCCCATTCCTTCTCCAAGGGAACCAGACTCATTGAAGATCTCCTTCTATGAACCCACGTATTTGGGCCGAACCGACGGGGCAACCCCTTTATAGGCTGGCGGTGCTGAGGACCTGTCCTCCTCCAGATGCTGGAGAAGGAGCCCTGCTTCGAAGGGATCCACAAGAATCAATGAGATTTCAGTTCGCTGGGACTGACTCTTCCTATTGATTTCAGTGGTTCTCATCGAAGCAGGATAAAGTTTGGATCCAGCCTTCCTTCCTTCCTTCCTTCCTTCCTTCCTTCCTTCCTTCCTTCCTTCCTTCCTTCCATTATTATTATTATTATTATTATTATTATTATTATTATTAACAGCGCTGTAAATTTACACAGCGCTGTACATACAGTCTTTTTAATTAGACGGTTCCTTCCTTCCTTCTGTAAAGGTACCAATCAGGAGAAACGAACAAACTAAGTCCATGATCCAAGATGGCTTTTTATTTTGCATGCAAATGAACACAGGGGAATCATTTCTACCAAACTGTGCCACCGGACAAAGCAGAGAGCAGCCTTTTATACAGAAGACAGTGCTTAAGTTTCCGGCACCCTCCTTCTGAACTTTCAATAACCCAAATTTAAAAAAGTGTGTTCTTAACATTTAATGAGGATGAAACTCCATGTCTTATCATTTGGCACCGAAAAGTGATTTGTCTCCCTCCTTGTCTGGGTCAGCTTGGCCTTGACTTTGCAGGTGCACTGTTATCGTGCCAAAACTCAGAAAGGGGAAGGTGGGGAGAGAAAGTAAGGTGGAGAAGGGGGGCAACCCAGCCAAAGGAAGAGCTGCGAGAGAGAGGGGGGTTATCAAACCCTCACACTCACTCACTCCCCCCCCCCCCCCCCCCCCCCCC
>NC_056524.1:65618278-65618355 GCF_019175285.1 Sceloporus undulatus
CCCTCCCTCCCTCCCTCCCTCCTTCCTTCCTTCCTTCCTTCCTTTCTCCCTTTCTTTTCCTTCCTTCCTTCCTTCCT
>NC_056524.1:65622050-65660455 GCF_019175285.1 Sceloporus undulatus
GAAAAAAGAATACATAAGTATCTACTTCTTCTTTCATATATATATATATTATATATGAAAGAATATAAATAGAAAGATATATACATATATATAATTTTCTTATATATATATATATATATATATTATATATATATATTTTTATTTATATAGTATTTATATCCCGCTCTTCTTTTATATATATATGAAAGAAAAAAATATAGTGTGTGTTGTGTTTGTGTGTGTGTATATATATATATATATAAACACATACAGAGAGAGAGAGAAGAATATAAAAAAGAATATATATATTCTTTTTCTTTCATATATATTATTATATATGAAAAAGTAGAGAAAATAATATAAAAGAACGGATATATATATATATATTATAATACTGTATATATATATAATTTTATATCCATATATTATATATATATATATGAAATGAAAAAGTATGAATATAATAAAAACCCGAATAAATATATATCTTTGTTCTTCCTTTTATATCTTTTCTTTTTCTAATACTCCTCCGCATATTAATCTAATGAAATGAATCAAAGAAACTTAGGGGCAGCAGAGGCGAGAGAGAGAGAGAGAGAGAGAGAGAAGAGAGAGCAGGGGCCCCCTCCCTTTCCCTGATGGAGAGCTGGAGAGGGGCTCCCTGGGGCCAAGGGACCTGGATGGAGAGAAGGGCCTGAATAAAGGCGGGATGAGGCCGCATTGTGGGGCTGTGAGTGTTTGCACTGCAAGAGGCATGGATTTGCATTGCAATCCATGCAATGCAAAAGATCCACGCAAACCCTCTCCTGCAAATTTAGGGGACCAGTTTGGGATCCTTTTGTCCTTCTTGGGTCTGAGCCTCCCCCCTGCCTTTCTCCCATCACCAGCTGTTCTCCCTTTTGCCTGGGCTTTGGGGTCTCTCTCTCCCGCTCTCCTCCCATTGGCTGGAAGAGACCAAAGGGGCGGGCAGGCCCAAAGTGGAACCCCCCCTCCAGCCTGGGTTCATTGACCAGAATTCGACCGGAGTGACGTCAGGCCCCAGCTCGCTCTCTGATTGGCTCAGACGCCCATCCCGGACAAGCCTGGGCTACGACGGGGCTATAAAAACTCCTTCCAGGCGACCAAAGGGGTTAGTCTTCAGGGCTGGGAGCAGAGAGAAAGAGAGCCCTCCTCAGCACTAACTGTAAGTTGCAACAACTCCTTGGTTGCATCCACATTGCAGAATTAACCCGGTTTGAGCCCGCTTGAAGGGCCATGGCTTCAGGCTCTGGAATTCTGGGAAGGGTCGTTGGCAACGACCTTCCCAGAATTCCCAGAGCCTGGAACTGAAGCCATGGCCCTTCAAGCGGGCTCAAACCGGGTTTATTCATTCGTGCGGATGTACTACTTGTCTTGTACTACTTGCAGAGGGAGGGAAACGTTGTTCCCCTCTAGGATCCTTCAGATTTCCTTCAAATGCATCTGAGGAAGTGGATTCAAGTCTACCAAAACTCATGCTGCCGGCTTCTTTCTTTCTTTTCAGCGAGTCTCAAAGGTGCTGCAAGATCCCTTTGCAAGACTGGTTTTCCAAACTAAGCCATTGAATTCTTTAATGGTGGAGATGCTTTCCATGAGTTCTGTGTAACTTACTCCCTAGTAATCTGAGGATAGACTATAGCTTTTTTGTGGGTTTTTCGGGCTAGGATGTGGTCATGTTCTAGAAGAGTTTATTCCCCACGTTTCGCCCGCATCTGTGGCCGGCGTCTTCAGAGAATAAGGATAGACTGCTGGTTGTTGTTGTTGTTGTTGTGTCTTCGAGTCATTTCCGACTTAGGGCGACCCTGAGGCCAAGCTATAATGGGGTTTTCTTGGCAAGGTTTGTTCAGCGGAGGTTGTGCCACTGAGGCTGAGAGAGCGTGACTTTTCCTAGCTTTCCTAGGAATTGAATCTAAGGTCTCCAGAGTCTAGTTTAACACTGAAACCACTCGCCACGCTGGCTCTCAGGGCAAATTGCAGGCAGCCTTTCTTCTTTGTGGGCGAACTCAGTGATCATGGTTTCCCTACTCCTTTCCCATCGCTTGATCACTTTGTGTTTAACTTCTGGTTGATCCTATCGAAAGGCATCGGAGTCTTGGTGGTCCAAGTTTTACCAGATCCTTTCAGGGAGGATCAGCCCTCCAACCTAGTTTGCGGGGGAAAGCCGAGTCCCTCTGCCCCACTTTGCTGTGGACAAAGGTCCCAAACACACTGCAGAAATAATCCAGTTTGAGACCGCTTTAATTGCCCTGTCTCAATCCTTAGCAAATCCGGGAACTGCGGTTTTTTGCGACATTTAGCCTTCTCTTCAGAGAGAGCTCTGGTGCCACAACAAACTACAATTCGCAAAATCCCCTAGCAGTCAGCCCAGGCAGTTAAAGCGGTCTCAAACTGGATTATTTCTGCAGTGTGTTTTGGACCTGAGATACTTCTTCTTAAGGGAAGCTTGAGGAACGACAAAGCATCATTAGCAAGTTCTGGACTGAGAACTAACAAAACGCCCGAAATCACAATGTTTTCTTATGGGTATGATGATGAGGATGAGGATGATGAGGATGATGAGGATGATTAAAAATAGTGTTCTCTGTTATGTTTGAGACTGGAAACGGCGGCGAAATCTTTGGGAACCAAGGACGGAAAGTACTCAGGCAGATTTAAACAGAAAAAGCCTGATCCCAAGAAAAGACCCTTCAAAAATCAATTTTCGGAACTTAACTCACACAAACCCCTCTCTTCTGGTGTTAAGTCCAATGGAAAGTGCTTTGCGGAGGGTGGAAGGTGTGTGTCTGTGTTTCTTTTTATTCTTAGAAATTCAAAGACATAGCCGTGTTAGTCTGCGGACTCAGTGCGGAGAGAGATCTTGTGGCACCTTTGAGACTCACTGAAAGAAAGAAATTGGCAACATGAGCTTTCTTAGATCTCAGTCTACTTCCTCAGATGCATTTATTCTTAGTTTAGGATGCCTGACAGGCGGGGGATTTCAACAAGGGACGACTGAGTTAAGCGATCCCAAATTGCCAGCCAAATCTTAAACCCACTTTTTCCGACATTCACGAACTGGGTCAACAACTTTCTCTCCTAATGCCTTTCCTCCAAACATTTGAACTCTTGATATGTTTTTAAAAGCTCTAGAAACCTATCGCCAAGCAGGGCCAAATTTCCATCAGGGTTTGTTGTGGATGAGAATTTGCACACACCGCGATTGTGAGCAAACTATAGGAACTAGTCGTTACTGGAGAATCGAGAATCAGGAAGATATTATGAGTGTTGTTGTTGACCATAATCCAGATTGGCCGTAATCTAGCCCACCCAATAAATACGAATATCATTGTGACCAATGGGACTTGACTTTCCATGGCTCGGAATGAATCCCGACGGATATTTGGCTGGTTTCCCTTGATCGGAAGCATAGTGGTTTGAATGTGGAACCACGATTCTGAAGATCAGGGTTTGATTTCCCACCCGACCACAAAACATTGTGAGTCTGTGCCTCAAAGTCACCTGTCATTTTATGGCAGCACCATGAATTTTCTTAGGCAAGGAATACTCTGAGATAAATTTTTGCCTGTTCCTGCTTTTGAAGTATACCTGGTATGCCTTGGCGGGCTCCTCTCCAAGTACTAACCAGGGATGAGCCCTGCTTAGCTTCCAAGACCAGACAGGATCTGGTGCCTTCAGGGTATTTACACATTTTTTTTAAGGACCTACTATTATGAGAAGGCATGAAGCATTGGAAAAAACAGTAATGCTAGGAAAGGGAGAAAGAGAAAGAGAAGTAGAAAGCGAGGAAGGCTGCATGCACAATGGATGGACTCTATTAATGAGTTTGCAGGAGTGAGCAGAGTAGATAGAGGGTCTTGGAGATGTCTCATCCATAGGGTCTCCATGAATCGAAATAAGATAGCAAAGAGTGCTGTTAGGCACTACTTTTAAGTGCTGTAGCCCCGTCCTATGGAATCCTGGGATTTTCAGTTTATGAGGTCTTAAGAACCGCTTAGGTACTGCCTAGTGCAGCATAGAAAGGCGAATGCTATGCTAGGGCTCTGTCCAAGGCTGCAGCTGCCTCACCAAAATCACAAACCCCAGGATTTTGTAGGATGGCGCTAGGGCAGTTAAAGCGGTGTCGAACAGCATTATTTCTAACAGTGTAGATGCACTCCTTTTAGTTGGGATCTCCTGGAGTTTACTTAGAAGTAAGTTCAAATGAAATCCAGAGGTGCCTCTCATCCTTTTGGCTAATAGCCTATATGGGGTTCCACAGGGGTCAGTCTTATAGTCCCCTGTGCTTCATCTCCATGAAGCCACTGGGCGAGAGCTGGGGGCTGGGGGTCATGAGCGGAAATCACCTGCAGACTGCCACCTCCATTGAGTCCTCACTTGGGCAATAAAGCGATTTGGGACCGCTTTGACTGCCATGATTTCACGCATGGAATTCTGGTCATGGCAGCTCATTGTACCAAAGCAGAAACTGAGAAAAATAAAACTCCTGGGTGAACCAAGTTAATACAAAGACATGAAGGAGCAAATGTTTTATTCACACCGAAGTGTCGTCTTGTTGGAAACGCCTGCTAAATAAAAGTTTTGTCACGAGTTTAGCGGCAATGTGAGCGTGTATCCGCACTAGTAAGAATTCCAGAGCCTTGAGCCAGAAAAGAGCTAAAGCGGTGCCAAACCGGGTTATGCCTCCAGTGTGGACAGAGCCGTACCATTAGCAGAAGTCCACCGCATGGAGCCATGGCAGTCCAAGCGGTCCCGACCCGCTTTAATGCTCCAGTGGGGACACAGCCCTACAAGTGATGCTGCCCTGCCTCTCTCTCCTCCTCCTCCGTCCTTGCTCTCCTCCTTTCCCCCGCAGGCAGGCCGGCCGCCCTTCCTCCCCTTCCAAGGGCCAGCAGCATGGACTCGGATGCCAGCCTGGTGTCGAGCCGCCCTTCCTCCCCGGAGCCCGACGACCTCTTCCTTTCGTCCCGGAGCAAGAGCGGCGGAGGCAGCAGCGGCGGGGCCATCGGGGCTTTCTCTTCTTCCTCCTCCTCTTCCTCTTCTTCTGGGGGCGGCGGGGTCTCGAGTTCGACTCCGGGGGAGTCTGCAGAGTCGGAGCTCCGGAGCGCCGTCGGGGTGGTGATGGTGGAGAAGCTGGCCTTCAAGTCTCCCTCCTCATCTTCATCTTCATCTTCCTCCTCCTCCTCCTCTTCCTCCAAGAAGGACAAGAAGCAGATGACGGAGCCGGAGCTGCAGCAGCTGCGCCTGAAGATCAACAGCCGCGAGCGGAAGCGCATGCACGACCTGAACATCGCCATGGACGGCCTGCGGGAGGTGATGCCTTACGCCCACGGGCCCTCGGTGCGCAAGCTCTCCAAGATCGCCACCCTCCTCCTGGCCCGCAACTACATCCTCATGCTCACCAACTCCCTCGAGGAGATGAAGCGCCTCCTCAGCGAGATCTACGGAGGACACCATGCCGCCGCTGCCGCCGCTGCAGCAGCCGCCGGCTTCCACCCGACGGCTGCCGCTTGCCCCGGAGCCATGCTGGGCCACCCGGGCCCCTTGCCCAGCCACCCGGGCCCCCACCACCACCCGATCCTGCCCCCGGCCGTCTCCAGCGCCTCCCTGCCGGGCTCCGCGGGGGCTCTCTCGGCCGTCGGGGCCCTCCGCGGCAGCGGCAGCCACGGCCTCCTCAAGTCGCCCTCCGCCTCCTCCTCCTCCTCGGCCGCCTCCGCCTCCATCCCTCTGGGCGGCGGGTTCCAGCACTGGGGGGGGCATGCCTTGCCCCTGCAGCATGTGCCAGCTGCCTGCCCCCTCCCACCACCACCACCACGTCGCCTCCGCCGCCGCGGCCTTGCCCAGACTCACCAGCGACGCCAAATGAGGGGCTGGAGGGGGGCAAAAAGGGGAGCCCCCTTGTAGTGGGGCAACAGACCTGTTAAAGGGGCGGCCCTCCACGCAAAGGAGCTACAAACCGGGATCAGCCGCCTCTTAGAGACCCCTCGACGGCTCGCTCCCGTTATTCCAGGCTCCTTCTTGCTCTTCCGGGACTGACTTTTCTGGTGAAAGAAAGAGCCCTCATGCAACTTCTTCACTAAAGACCTTGCAAAACTACAACTCACCTCCCCCCCCCCCCCCCCGCCACCTCCATTGACTTGTCACCTGTGTAAATGCTCACCTTTTGACGGGACGTTGTCCGCCGTTTTTGTGTTTATTTGTTTTTTGAAAGGAGAAAACCTTTGGTTCCTTAGCGGGGGCCGCTTGGGGGGAGGCCCTGCCTTCTAGTTCCCCTCCCGCCTTTGGTTCTCTATTTCTGGATCTTCCCACCTTATATAGAGGTCTTGTAAGGGCTTTGGAAACTAGGGGTTCAAACCAGGTTGAAATCATCCCGAAGAAATGCCTTTGGGGTCTGGGGCCAAAACTTCCGCTGGAACCTTAGCAGAAGATGGTTTTTAAAAAAGGTTCTGCTCTCTCGGAGTGAGGAGTGAGCCGGGTTTCACTGACAATAAATCCCACAATGGAATGAATGGGATTTATTGGCAATGAGTCCCATTCTTTGCAGAAGAGATTGATGGCAGACGAGTCAGGATTGGACCTGGATGTGTATCGACCTTAAATCCCATTCACTGCAGAAGTGCTTGCTTTCTCTCCACCAGGATCCTAAAGGCAGGGGCTTCGGAGGAGATGGCAGGCCTCCCCAGATTACTTTGAAGGAACAGTCCCAACCTCTAAAAGTTTGCTTGGAAAGGACCCTTGAAGCCCACAGCCTTGGTTTCCGATCCAGTGCAAAAGGACCACGTTGGGAAGTGTCACTTCATAGGGAAGGGAGGGAATGCGCAGCCTTTTCCTAGGCATGTTTACCAGCAAGTGAACTCCACACTGGAGAAGTAATCCGGTTTGACACTGCTTTAACTGTCCTGGCTCAATGCTATGGAATTCTGGGAATTGTAGTTTGTTGTGGCCCCAGAGCTCCGCTACAATTCCCAGACTTCCATAGCATTGAGCCAGGACAGTTAAAGCAGTGTCAAACCGGATTGCTTCTCCGATGCGGATGCAGCCTTTGTTCACGATCCATAACACTTCAGTTCCCATCTTGAACTGGTTCCCTTCTGACTCGGTCTTCCGACCTCTCTTTCTCTCCCTTCCCATCCCCGAATAACCACTATTTTCTTCTCTTTCTTGTTTTTTTCCTAGCGCTGTCACCTTCAAGAGATTTTTTTACCGCCTGTTTATTTTTATATATATATACAGATATATAAAAATTAAAGAAACGAAAAAAAATTGCTAAATAATATTTATTGTTTGGTTGCAAAAGAAAAGAAGAAAAGAAGCGACCCGCTGTGGACATTTTAAAATACAGTAATAACAAGAATTAAAAAAGAAGTGCAAACGAAACTTCCGCGGTGGTCGTTCTTCTGTGGGTTTCTTTCGCAGGTTGAAGAATGCCAGCGGATCCCTGGGTCTTGAGGGCGGAAGAAAGGAAGGAGGAAGGGACTCCATGGAGGCAAAGGAAAGCCTTTGGAGGGGGCTGGTTTAGTTTGCTTTGCTTTATTTCCTTCACCATCCTCAACAAACAGGGGGGCACGCTGTGAAAAGTCCCCTTTGGCTCATATATTCTCTCTCTCTCTGTGTGTGTGTATATATATATATATATATGACCTCCAAATGGACGGAGCATCTTTATTGGGGAAATTATATCTATATCTAGCCTCATCCTTTTAAGAAAGAGTGTGTGTACATATATGTGTGTGAATATGGGAGTGTTTTTTTTACAGCGGAGTCTCTAAACTGCAGGACTTCGATGCGAGAACTGAAATAGCACTGTGCATTTCAGTATGTGTGTGTGTGTGTGTGTGTGTGTGTGTGTGTGTGTATCCCCCCCCCTCTCTCTCTCTCTCTCTCTCTATATATATATATATATATGTGTGTGTGTGTGTGTGTGTGTGTGTATATATAAGGATATATATCTCCCTATACACATACATACACACATATCCATATACTGTATATATATACATACACACACATATATATTTCCTTTAATGAAGATGCTGTAGGACAGAAAAGGATCACCCAGAAGGCGGACACTGAGTTCAATGGGACTCAACAGGAGGACTCCCCGGTCACAGAATCGGGTTCATAACTGTTATCCCTATAGTTCTCGCTCTTGATCCGAAGTCATCCTGGGAGGAAGGTGTGTGTGTGTTTCGTTTACTTTACTTTCCAGTCCTTTGCGCCTGATGGTGACCATATCACAGGGCTTCCTTGGCAAGTTTCTTCAGACGGGGCTTGCTATTGCCATCCTCTGAGGCTGAGAGAGTGTCTCTTGCCCAAGGTCACCCAGTGGGTTTTGATGGCCGAGGAAGGTCTCCTTTGCCAAATAAATCCTCCCTTTGCAGCCATTACTGGGGCGGGGGGAGCTCGGCTGCCGCAGGGTTGAATTTATGGCCCGAAAACGCCACAGCAACCTGTGCCTATG
This sequence comes from Sceloporus undulatus, assembly GCF_019175285.1. NCBI lineage: Eukaryota > Metazoa > Chordata > Lepidosauria > Squamata > Phrynosomatidae > Sceloporus > Sceloporus undulatus. Next base: position 65,630,506 of record NC_056524.1, read on the forward strand.
AGTAGTTTTACACAGAGGTTTCTCCGCATTGAGTTCAACGGGACTGAATCCCAAGTGACGGGTCAAACTGCAGGCTTAGGGTCCGGCCACTATTTAGGCGACTCTTTGGTCCAGGTTTCTTCCTAGGAGCAGCAGCCGAAATTGGCTGAAGTTGTAAGTCGGAATGGCTAGGCTGCCTTTCCAATATTCTTGCAAAGAAAAGTTGCAGAAAGGACTCCGCTGAAGTCGAACCGAAGGCAGAAGGTCCTGGGCACCTGCGGATGGGGAAAGCAAGGCTCCTGTGCAAAATAAAGAAATGATGCTGATTTAAAGAAGCATCTGGAAACTCTAATACTGACTTCGGAGCAGGCTGAGGAATCCTTTAAGGGGGAGTTATTCTGCTGGTGGACTGAAGGGCGGTGTAAGCTTTTAAAACATTAAATTTTAAAAATAGACAACCCCAAAACTTTCTAGGTGTCCAGTTCAAATCCTGCCCGCAGCGCTCCTGAGTGGACAGCTTGACCACGGGGTAAGTTTACTCTAGATTTCTGCTGTTTTGCCTGGGAGCCACGGAGACTTCGCTATAGCGGGACAAGGCTGCATCCGCACGGCAGAAGTAGCCCACCTTGACACCGCTTTAAGCGCTATGGAATTCTGGGAATGGTCGTCTGTTGGAGCTCCGCTCCAGGCCCCTCACAAACCCAGTGTGTTGCCTGAATCATGGAGTAAAAAGGCAAAGTAGCTTGTTCGTTTCACTGAAAACGGTTGAAAATGGGAGTCTTGCCCAGAAAACCCCATAGTAGGGTCGCCATCGGTCAGACCCGACTTGAACGCACACACCAACCACAACAACAACAACAACAACAACAACAACAACAGAAGCAGCAGGAACTTCAGAAAGCCACGTCTGGATGGAGGAAAAACCAGAGGCACCTGTTTCTGGTGGGTCGCCATCAGTCGGAAATGACTTGAGGGCACACAAAAACCACAACAGTCTGGTATTTCACTTCTGAAATATCAGCTTTGTGTGTGATCTGGCCATAGGTTTGAACCTTAAGACTCCCCAGCCGCTGTCCCTTTGGTCCTTTGATTTATGGCTCCCTCCCTTTAAGGTTTCTAGGGCTCCTTGTTTTTGTTCCTAATAGTGAACTTAAAAATTAAAACACACACACACACACACACACACATATATATATATTCATAAATAAATAAATTGCTCCTGATGTTTTAGGAACCCTCTTTCCCAATAGGGCTCCTAAGATCTATGTTCAGTTTTTAAGGAAAGGTTTGTGTTGCCAGAAGAAATCCTCCATGGAGTTCATGTAACGATCCTCTGGGTTTAGCAGGGATTTATGGAGGCTTTTGGGGCGGGCATCTGAAGTTGAATGGTTAAGGGGCACGATCCACCACCAAGTATCTGTGTGTTTCTCCTGCACACACTATCTATCTATCTATCTATCTATCTATCTAATCTGCCTGGGCTAAGTTTCCCAAATCCCAGGGAAGGAGTGATTTCCAGGCAGGCTTAAGCTTCAGCACCTGTCACTTCGGAAATCAAACCCTGCAGGTCAGATTTCCACGTGGCAGGGCTCTGAGTTCGAATCCCGAGGGGCTGACAAATAGGTAAAAACCTTTCTCCAAGGAACGACTGAATGCTGCTGGAAAAAAGACAGGACTCACCTGCTGAGATATTTCTGGCTTCCTTTGGAACAGGAGTCCAGATCCAAACAGGTTTCCTTTCCTTCCTTTTAGCCCACGGAAGAAAGCCGACCTCAGAGTAGTTTCCAGTAGGAAGAGGGGATAAAATGTCAGCGCAAAGAATATCCAGGGAAAGTCCCTCTCACTATAAAACCTTATTCTCTTCACTGAGAATGATCATATTCCTAGGCAACCTATGATGATCAGCTTAACTTGGAGGCAAGCTTTCAATACAACTGCTGAAAGCCACCTGGAATCCCACTGTGGGAGAAAAGCGGACTATAAATCCTTGAAAGAAAGCAATGGAATAAATAAAAGGAGCACACTGCCCTTATCCATCGCTGTGCCTGTAATATATCATTATAACTTGGTTGTCGTTGTGTGCCTTCAAGTCGTTTCTGATTTATGGTGACCCTAAGGTGAATTTATCATGGGGTTTCCTTGGCAAGATTTGTTCGGAGGAGGTTTGCCATCGCAAACCTATGGAATCCTGTGATCTGTAGTTTGACAAGGTCTTTAGGCTTCTCCGTCCAAGAGTGAGTCCTGGTGCCTCACAAAACTACAAATCCCAGGTTTCGGTAGGATGGAGTCAGGGCAGTAAAAGTGGCCTTGAACGGCATTCTGTAGTTGAACCCCAAGGTAGAGCAGCCATTGCAAATGAAGAGATAGAGAACATCGAGGTGGGAAACGTCACAACTCCTGAAATGGTCAGTGGAGAAGAATGCTGGGAACTAGACTCCCCCAACATCTGAAGGGGTGCAGGACTTCCAGTTTTGGAGTAGACAAAGCCAGCTAAATCTGCCCTCCTTCCAACTTATGGCGACCCTATTACAGGGTTTTCTTGGCAAGGTTTGTCCAGGGGAGGTTTGTCAATGCCTTCCCTTGAGGCTGAGAGCATGTGACTTGCCCAAGGTCACCCAGTGGCTGAGCAGGGAATCCAGAGTCACAGTCCAACAATACTCAAACCACTAGGCCAGAAAACCTCATGAAGTTATATATATCACAAGGTTCCATAAGAAGGCAGTCAACATGGTTTCTTGTTGCAATGTGCCTCCAAGTCCAATGTGCCTACCCTACCAGAGGGTCTACTTCTTGTTACTATGTGCCTTCACACTTATGGCAACCCTGTTAGAAAAATGGTCTTGAGTATTTGTGGTTAAGAAGTTTAGCAGCAGCAGCAGCAGCAGCAGCAGCATCCAAGACAACAAGAAGCGTGTACTCCACAGGTATTTGATAGAAACAACGAGACCTGAGCTCCTGGCAAATAAACAGGATATTGGTAAGTAAAAAGAAGCTTACTTTATTGCTCCATCTAGGTTCTAGAAAAATAACTACTCAGTCGAGAAAACTATATTTGGTAGAGGAGCCCCTAGAGCTGACTCTCATGTGTGGGAGTAAGAAGAAAAAACAGCTTTAGCAGCACAATAACCTGGTTTCTGCTTCCATGCTTGGAGAGAGCAGAGGAAGGAAGAGGACAGAGAACAAAGGCAATACACTTTATTGACTCCTAGAAAAAGGAGGGGTATGGGAAGTGATCTCTTCACAAGGACACTGATCAAATGACCATGAAGATATACAGCAGTGTTCCAGTGTAGAAGACACCCCCAATTCTCCAGGAAAGAAACAAGGAAATACACACAAGCATTGATGTCAATATTCCAAGAGACTCAAGGGGACTTCTTGGCAAGACTGGTTCAGAGGATGGTTACCCTCTGCCTTCCTCTGTGGTTGAGAGAGTGTGACTTGCCCAAGGACACTCAGTGGGTTGTCCATTAGTAACTTCCACATCAGTGGCCAGGAGATTCCAGATGGGTTTCAGTCAAGAAGACTTTACCAGAGTTACCCAAAGGGCTGAATTTGGTGGCGGCGCTCCAGTTCAGTCTCCTGGGTCCAAAACACCCTGAAGAAATAATCCAGTTTGAGACTGCTTGAACTACCCTGGCTCAGTGCTAGGAAATTCTGGGAACTGTAGTTTTGTGAGACATTTCACCTTTTCTGTCAGAGAGCTCTGGTGCCACAATAAACTACAATTCCCAGGTTTCCCGAGCACTGAGCCAAGGCAGTTCAAGTGGTCTCAAACTGGATTATTTCTGCAGTGTGTTTTGGACCTTGGATAGCATCCTTTAAAGTTTGGATTAAAATTCATAACAGATAGACCATCCCACTCACATGAAAGTTGCCAAGAGTTGTTCAGCTGAGGGGACCTCCTGCATTAAAAGCTATGATTCCTCTCTGTAGAAGCAAAGAAGTAAGTTTGTTGTGTGCCTTCAAGTAGTTTTGACTTATGGTGACCCTAATATGGGGGGGGGGCTCTTTATCACACTATAATAAAGTTATCAATCTTTTGCCAAAAGAATCTTTGCCATTTTTGCTGACACACATTAACATCACTAAACCTTATGATTATATCCTGATCAATGTGATCAAATCCATGGAAGCTTCTTTCACACAATGGTACAAGATCCCTTTGGATTCTGATCACCGCTGGGTTAAGAGTCATAATGGTTTCTGGATGTTGTTTGACTGCATGTCCCAGCATTCCTCCCCATTGGCAATGCCAGCTGACACTGCTGGGAATTGCAGTCCAACAGCCAACTGGACGACCACAAGTCCCACTCCTGCTTGGAGGCAATCGGAACAAAACAGACATTTCTTTAATCTGAGTAGAGGACAGAGAATCTGAACCCTTTCACATTACACAGTTTTAGCACTATGATTTCACTTTAATTGCCATGTATCTTCCTATAAAATCCTGGGATTTGTAGTCTTGTGAGGCACTAGAGCTCTCTTGCTGGGGATTCCAAATGCCACTGTCTAAACAGCAAATTCCAAAGAAATCCGAAGTGCCCTACTGGCTAGTCAAGAGCAGTTTTCAAATCCCTTAAGCACTACACTAAAAACTGGGGGTTGGGCAAAGATGTCAGGATACAGGGTAGTTTGATCCACCCATCCCATCGCCAGCCCTATGCTGTTCCCATATGTTCGCCTGTTGGCTTAGCATGATGAGCATCCCAGAGGGACCAGTTTATTATATTTGCTATGGATGGTGCCTTTAAATTGGACTGTATAATGTTACAGAATTAGAGGTAGTGGGGCCATCCATATGCTTCACTTTGCACCAGGTTAGTTTTATTTTATGTCTTCTCCTGCATGTCAGCCACAAAAGGACCCAGACCTAAGTGTATTTTCCTTAGAATAAATCCCACTCAACCCATCCATACATAAAGATGTACAGGGTTGCACTGTTTTACCTCTCAAAGCTATATGCCTAGCATATTAACCTGGTACAGGCACATACCTCAGTTAATGACTTCAAAGACATAGCCATGTCGGTCTGGAAAATCAGTATGCAAAACTCAAGCTTACTTCCTCATACATCTGAGAAAGTAGGTTCAAGTTTAGGAAAGGTCATGCTACCAGCTTCTTTCTTTCAGTTAGTCTCAAAGGTGCTACAAGGTCCCTCTGCATACTCAGTTAATAATGTAGATGTATCCCTGGGCATTACTTAAGAGACAATTTGATACTAAAGGCAGGAATAACATATAAAGTTTAGGGGTAGGTTGAAAAGACAATAGGAAAGGAAAAGTGGATACTTCCAAGGCAAATACTTTACTAAAACAAACAAACAACCATTGTTGGTGGTGTAGTAGTATTGGAAGTGCCCCATAGTTGCCTTATGTTGGAAGGAAGTAATTACACAAATAGATTTGGTATTAGGAGTTCTTTTTGTATTCAGTGAGGCATCTATTCTTTTATATTATTTACTTGTCTTGCAACATAACACATGCTTAGTGGAAATATATCCTTTTTATCCTCTAGACTGCTAAAAGACTCTGTTCTAGTATTGGGAAGGTAGCATATTCCCACCTGTGACCCAGTGGATAGAAGATTTAACAACGTGCAACATTTGAAAGAGTGATGTATTGATATAATTTACAAATGAACTTACATTCAGAAATTTTGTCTGCTTTTATTGAAACCTACGAGTAATGTTTACTCTTTTTTATCTCCTTGCTTCTTATTTCTGTAATACCATCATGATATGCAACTGACACCCTTACAATATAATTTTACTTTGCATAATTATTTTAAAACATTTTTTAAAAAAGACACAACTCAAAAATAAGTATCCTGCTTGATGTCTTGGGTTATTGTTATTACTGGATTTTTAAACTACTCTTCATCCAAAAATGTCAAAACAGTGTACAAAATAAGAGCTGAATCTAATCATATCAGCCTGTGTGTGCGCACGCACATGCCTTTGAATTGACAGTCATCTTATGGCAACCCCACATATTTTATAGGGTTTTCTTAGGCAAGAAATACTCAATGGTGGTTTATCAATACATCCAATTACTAATCAATGCATCCAATTACTAACTAGCTCAGCTTCTAAGATCAGACAGGATCTGGTGCCTTCAGGGTATTTGGGCTAAAACACAATAAAAGAAAATCAAACTACAGTTATTACAATAGACTGTAATGCTTATCTTTTGGGACTATTAAAAAAGCTCCAAAATTTCTTCTTTGAATTACAATAAGTTGGACATGAAATACCAGGAAATGTCATTGAAAAAGTAATTTCTCCACAATCTACATAAAACAATTTAAGAGATGGTAAGGAGACAATGTAGCATAGTAGTCAGAGCATTGGACTACAACGCTGGAAACCAGGGTTCGAATCCCCACTTGGTCATGGAAACGCACTGGATGACCTTGGGCACGTCACATGCTCTCAGCCTCAGAAAACCTCATGATAGGTTAAAGGATAAATTATGTGCTATAAGCTTAAGGCCTCATAAAGCCAGTTTTCCAAGGTGCCAAAGATTTCAAAGTCAGTGGCAGCTACATGTCTATAAGAGGGGGTTTCACAAAACCAGCAAGATATAGAGGTCTCTTTCCATTGTGCACTCATCATATGTGAAAAGCAGCAGCAGCTGGAGGCGTCTAGATCAGTGGAGTGGTGAATGCACTCCAGGTTTTAGATTAAATTTTAAAGGAGCTACCCAAGGTTCTGAACCCTATCCCTCAAATAATGTCAAGACATTGGACAATCCCTCTAAGATTAAACTGTAGAGTGAATTCATACACAAACACATCCCCACTGGCATAGAAGCTACCGGCCCACTGGTAATGTTTTTTTGAAGGGAATACAGGCAGCATAGTCGAGAAGAACTACTGGAATACACTCCCTCAGACCGTGGTAGAGTCTCCTTCTTTGGAGCTTTTTAAACAGAGGCTGTATGGCCATCTGTTGGGGGTGCTTTGATTGTGTCTTCCTGCATGGTAGAGGGTTGGACTGGATGGTCCTTGAGGTATCTTCCAGCTGTATGATTCTACTGGCACAAGCAGCCCCAGCAGAGCTTGAGAAATTTTACCTTTCTGACTGCATCTGATTTAATTCAGAACTGACTGCTAAAGATGCAAATCAAAACAGCTGAGAATTGTCATCCAGATCAGGAACTTCTCCATGCCTGGTGCAAATGTGATTCTGATGTTACATCAAGTACAATATTTGCTCAGCATGAATATTCTCTCTGATGGAATGGGGTGAGTGGGGGATGGTTCACTCTTTATTTATGATTAATGAATGGGGACTGAAGAAGAAAGAGCCAGTGTCATTGTTAACACCACTGCATGCATTGGACACAGTCTAATATTTAGCTAAAGCAGGGTGTTAATGTGCTAATGCAACCCAGGCCACAACAGATGGTTACAAAAATACTCTGGGCTGCTGTGGGCAGCAGGCAGAGGGAGGGGGACAAGATGCTGCAGGGTTTCCAGTTTCAAAGGAGTCAATCAAGCTGGCACTTTCCCTCTACCAGGGGGAACTCTGGCTGCCCTGGGGGAAGCCTAACCAAGCCATTGCATTCCTGTGTCTGCATAGCTTCCTGATGATTATTGGAGGAGAGAAGGTTTGGCAAGACATGATAACCAAAGTCCCGTGCTCTCCTCATAGGAGAGGCTGTTGGCTCGTTTTCTTTTATGAGACTATTTTGGGATTTGTATCATCAATACAAAATTTCATGAAGTCAGCCATAACTATAAGGCTGCAGTCTGGTGTGAAGATATTGGGCCCAAATTCTGATGGATAGAATTGACCTATAACATTTATTTCATAAATAGAATCAGAGCGTACAGAAGTTACTTTTCTTGCACCTCCCAGTGCTCCCCACAAATATTCATTCAAACATGATGTGTATGTCCCCATACTATTTCCACAGTTATAGCAGTTTGGTACTTTTTTTTTTGTTCTATGGCTCCTTCCTATTTAATATTGGGATTTGTAATTTTCAAGATTCTTAGAATCCCCTTCTGCACTCCCATTGAGTTGGAGCTCTCTGGCAGAGAATTTTCTACACATTACATTAACTACAAGCCCCATAAATCCATAGAAAGAAGTCAGGGCAGTTAAAATTATATCAAAGCATTACAATTCTGTAGTGTGGATATAAACCCTGGACATCTCCTTGGTGGAGTGGTGGGAGATAAAGAGACTGATTGAACTTTAATGTTGCCATAAACTTCCCAGCAGTTTGTTTGTTCTGTTTGAACAAAGCGATCAACGGTCTGAGTTATTGTTTTGCACACATGTCATCAACCCCTCCCCCCCTTGTCAATACTAAAGAATTGTGGAAGGTATCATGCAAAATATCTGGAAGGCCAAAACTTCTCTCCCCTGAGCTAAAGAAAATATGAGGGAACCAAGACCCGTGTTGAAATGGGAGAGTCTGTTCCAAACCCACTGATTTGCCTGATAAATATGCTTCTCTGTGTCCCCGACTGATGCAGTGACTAGGGATGGCATCTCTCCTCTAAATGCCTGTCTGGAGTCGGTAATGGGCTGGATGAGGGAAAACAGACTCAGTCTGAATCCAGAGAAAACGGAAATACTCGTGATTGGTTCCCCTGGCCCGGGGAAGGAAATTTGTCCACCTGTCCTGAATGGGGTCACACTTCCCCTGAAGGACTCAGTTCGCAGTCTGGGGGTGCTTCTGGACTCGTCGCTCCACCTGACATCTCAGGTGAATGCGACGGTCAGAGGCGCCTGTTACCAGCTTCGGCTGATACACCAGCTGCGACCCTACCTGGGCCGGAGGGACCTTGAAATGGTTGTACATGCTCTGGTAACCTCTCGGTTGGATTTCTGTAATGCGCTCTACATGGGGCAACCCTTGTACCAAACCCGGAAGCTTCAGTTAGTACAGAATATGGCAGCAAGGTTGGTTACTGGATGCTCCAGGACTAGCCATATAAACACCTATTTTACAAGACCTACATTGGCTGCCTATTCACTTCCGGGCGCAATACAAGGTGTTGGTTATTACCTATAAAGCCCTAAATGGCTTGGGCCCAGGGTACTTAGAGGACCGCCTCTCCCCATATAATCCGCCCCGCACTCTCAGATCGGTCGGGATGCATTTGTTGAGGGTTCCAAAGACAAGACACTCCTCGTCTTCACATAGGGCATTTTCTACCTTGGCCCCGCAGATCTGGAACTCCCTTCCTGACGAGCTCTGCTTTATCTCCTCCCTTGACATGTTTAAGAAGCATCTTAAGACCTTTCTTTTTCGACAAGCTTTCCCCCATGTGTCTTGATTCCATTCTGTTCTCCCCTTGATATGCAATTGGGTGATCCAGCTAGTTTGTTTTTCTGGGTTTTAATATTTGTAAACTTTTTTGTATAATTTTAATTGATGATATGTGTTATTGATTTGTTTTATTGTCTCACATTTTTGTTTTGTGTTGTACACCGCTTTGATCAAATTTGGAAAAGCGGTTTATAAATAATAATAATAATAATAATACTTATTATTATTATTATTATTATTATTATTATTATTATTATTATTATTATTATCATCCTTAGAACAGTCAGTAGAAGGTGTCCTTCAATGATAAAAATACAGAAATACTGAGCCGATTCTAAAAATCTGGGCATGACAGAAATTCAACTAGAAGCCCCTAGCTGCCTGCTGCCTAGCCAAAGCCCCCATTGAAAGTAAAGTATTTGTCATATCCAGCTCCCCAAGGAGTTTAAGTACTTCTTATTTGATTGTTTGGGAAACATTGTCTTTAACCCATCCTGTCACTACTTCCTCTCTCAGCTCCCTCCTGGGTTCTATAGCCTATCAATCACTTTCAGCTGATGGATCACTTTCAACTGCTGAGTACAGGACTAGAATTCTCCTCCAGCTGACCAAACACCATGACATCTCAAGTGTCTTCACTCAGCCTCTTCAGCCACTGCATGCAGCCTTCTCAAATCTCTTGGTGGTTTGGGCGTAAACCAAAATATCCAGAAGGACCCAGATAGGAAAGGCTGCTCTAAAGTGTGTTAAACAAAATTAATATTGTTTTTTGAGAGTTTTTTGGGGGGCTATCTAATCTTGGTTGTTCTTTTTTTAAAAAAAACACTTGGTAGATCTGCATAGATCTGCAGATTCTAGATCTTAAAGCCTGGCCCCATCTCAGGGTCTGGACCCTCATTTCCAGACTTCAGGGTGAGGACTCTTAAGGCAAAAAGCGCTGCCTTGAAAAGAGTGAGTATGTGTGTTTCTTTTCCTCAGTTGTTTAGATTTGTTGCTTTTACTTTGGCATACTCTGTGTGGCTGAGGCTGATGCTTCATGTATCTTGTTTAACAGAATCACCATGGCCTTCCTTTGTGACATCACAAGGAGTCATCCCAAATTCTCAAGATTATCAGATTTAATTTCAGGATTTAGAGTAGCTCTGACCTGGCAGCCCTATTTTCAGGAGTCTCCTGTTCCTGAAAAGTTTCACCAGTTGATCTTTGCAAAGCAGGTTGTTATTTAAAGCAAAGGAACAAGCCAAGGTCTCTCTCTCTCTCTCCCTTCCCATATACCAGGGGTAGGCAACCTTTTTGAGCCGGGGCCCGGGTTGCTGTCCCTCAGAAACTGGGGGGGCCGAAGCAAAAAAATAAATAATTAATAATTAAAAAAAATTTTAATAGATAAATAAACCAGGACAAATATAGGACAGCCTTTTCAAATGGTGCACTTTTTTTAAAAAGTGGAGGACACACAAATAAATTTGCTGATTTTTTAAAAATGGTAATATAAATGCATGTTTCTGAGGCTTCTATAGACAATTGCCCTGCACGCGAGAGGCCAAAGGCCCCGGCGGCAATCGGCGGCAGGACCAGGCTGGGGCCGGTCCACGGCCCCGCCGGGCCGCCTCCGGCCCACAGGCCGCAGGTTGCCTACCCCTGTGGCTGCGGGCCGGGGATGCGGCCCGGCGAGGCCTTGGGACCGGCCCCAGCCTGGTCCTGCCGCCGATTGCCGCCGGGGCCTTTTTCTTCATGACCCTTTTTCTTCATGACCAGTTCCCACTTCTAGCAGCATTGCTTGTCACAGAAAGGATATTTAAATGGGCCCTTAAATTTTCACAAACTCAGAATCAGTCATGGGTCAAGGAGAAGACTTCTGCAGGGCTAGTCTAAACTAGTAACAAATCAATTCCCCAGCAAAATTAAAACAAAATAAAACAAGTCTAGGTTTAATTTTCCCAACCCTGATCTTATCACATATATTCACAGCTGTCCACAGACAAGTGTATCTGAGCAGGTATGCCTTCATTTGCATGTCCTTTTTGGTTAAGAAAAAGTAACCTGAAAAGTTCTTTGGTGGTAAAATTTAAAAAAAACACCTAGCCTTGTTCATCTGGAAAATCAATATGCAAGGGATTGTGTAGCACCTTTGAGACTAACTGAAAGAAAGAAGTTGGTAGCATGAACTTTCGTTGATTTAAGTCTACAGTACTTCCTCAGTTGGATGGAGTTGAGGATCAAGTCCATTTGATGCATCTGAGAAAGTAGACTCAAGTCTACAAAAGCTCATGCTACCAGCTTCTTTCTTTCAGTTAGTCTCAGTTAATGTGGACACTGTTGGTCCTGTCCATCATGGGTACTCAGGGTCACCACATGAGCAATGCTACTATGGCTCTTACTCTGAGGGAATTGCAGGTCTTTTAATTTTGCTCTCTCTCTCTCTCTCTCTCTCTTAAAGTCATGTTTTTATTGTCAAATCTGAGTAGCAATTTGTCAATTTGTGGTAGTTCTTATCAAAACTAAGTAAAATTTTCTACAGAATACAGTGGCCAAATTCAACAAGTAGAAGTATTCCTATTATAGAATATATACCTATCTGTCACATATCTGTTAAAGATGAGGAACCTGCCCCCCCCCCAAAAAAAAGAGGCGGAAGGCCCAATTCAGCATCACAAACAGAGAATCAAAGTTGGACTTTGGATAGGTAAATACACATTCACATTTTAAAAATAAAACAATCTCAGATCTATTTGTGTATTTCTAAAACCCAAGCCAAACATAATTGTCACTCATCCCTAGTCTGGGTAGGGTTGAGTCCTGACAGGTAGATCTCAAAGGTGCCCCATCTAGAATCTGTCTACATGCCTGTAGACTTTAGTAATGAACTATGGTGAGTATTCCAGTCCTTCAACCATCTCAAGATTTCGTAGGTATATAGGTAGTAGATAAGATAAAATTAGACAGACAGACAGACAGCAAAAGATCTCATTCCAGTTTTCAAAAGCAAGAACTTTTATGTAAATGATAGTTGAATGTTTATTAATCCACATAATTAATTCCTCCAAATATCTCCTGAGCTACAATCCTTTTATATCACACGTGAATATTGGTATCCTCTGAAAGTGCACTTCTTTCCAAGATTTTGTTTTTGCCGTGCCCTATCCCTTGCTCTTCAAACAGATAGATGTAAATGTTAAACAGAATTTCCCCTCCATCTCCTTTCTCTCTCCCCACTCATCTCCTTTCTTGGGTTTATCTTTGGAAGTTTTGTTCTGCCATTTATCTTCACTTGTTGGAGATGTCTTGACAAACTCTTGAGAATTAATTTCCCATCAGCTTTTTGCCTTCTCTTCTTGAACTGTCAGGTCAGATCTGGCCATATGCATTTGAAGGGGCTATCCGGATGGGCCACCCGGTTCCATTGTCCCTTCCCATACATGCCCTGACATCGGCAGGGAGCCAGTGGTGAGACCTCGGAGACCAGAGGCTCGGACTGTATTCCTAAGCAGACTTCAGCTTCCCAGCCATCATCAATCATTATATTCCCCTGCCAAAACCAATACAATTGGATCAGGCCCAATGCACAAGAGTGCTTCTTGAAAGTAAGACGTGTGCCTTTGAGTTTAATATATTCCCTGGCTTCATCCTAGTATAAGAGAAAGAAATCCATCAATGTCACAAGACATTACCGGACTGCAGATTGATCACAGTGTTGGAATTGTATGAGAGTTTTACAGATGCAAACACAGTGGTTCCATTCTTATTCTGAGTAAAACGTATATCTTTAATTGATAGCCACATCCTTTATTGGAGTACAAAGCTTTGGTCATCTTCTACTCACTAATCAGGAGAATAGCAGGTTGTCAGTTCATGTCATGGAAGGTTAGTACCTGCCTTCAGTCTAGCTGGCCGACTGATGGATTAAACATTTGAAAATAATTATGAAAATAACTTATATGGCAAATGTGGCATGTGAATCAAAGTGTACCTATGTAGTCTGTGCCACAGTGATATTAACATTCAGCACAAAGCAAATCAGATTTTTTTCTCAGTTGTCAGCTGCAGTGTGCATTCAACCCACTAACATCAGCAAATAGTACCTTTCCTTTATAGGTACTATTTCTGCCAAACTACTGACTGCAGATAATTTCAGTGATTTATTCAGATATATGAAGAGCAGTTAAATTTTGGCTGGTGAAGTATATAAGGAAAGAAAAAGAAGAAACTATGAAAAAATATGATAGTTCTAACTGTAAACCTTAAAATTTGCTGACCCTCCTAAATTATGTCAGAAGAGGACTGGAAAAGGGAACCGTGCTGCAGTGAGTGAGTGTATCCCTGTCACGACAGCCTATAACATGGGAGTCATTCAGCTCAAGGGCTGCATGTGAACACTGGGGATCCTGTGCAGCCCTTGGGAGCCCCCACTAACTCCCCTAGCACCACAAGACCCCCAAAGGTTTAAAAGATCCTCAAAATGGCTTAAAATGGCCACAGAACAAGTAAATATGTTGTTTGGGGGAGTGCTCCATCACAAAACAGGAGGGCCCTCCCTAAAGAGGTAATCCCAAAGGAGATTTGGATTGAAGTGATGTCACTTCCAGTTGGCCAAATGGTGCTCTACAACCTTCTCAAGCTTTCTAAGAGCTGAAAATCAGTTGATGTGAACCTCTTGGCTCTGGAACAGAACCACTCCTGCCCTACAGGGAAGTTAGACATGGCCTGTCTGAGTCTATCCTCTATCAATGGTAGCTGGTCCTTCAGTGTAGTGAATCTGATCCAGCTTTTAGTCCAAACTTTAAAGGAGCCATACAAAGCATTGAACCTCCAAACAGGTGCTACACTTTGGATAGTTCCTTTAGTGTTAGACTAAAACTTTGCCTCAGTGACATAGGAGCCATCAAACACCACTGCCCTCTCCATCATCCATAAGACTGTTGGAGAGAATGGCTGAGATCCTATATCATTTCAGTGGGGTAGAAATATCCACCAATAGATTCATGTTATGCTTGCACTATATAATTGGATATCAACATAGTATAATTTATGCTGGCAAATGGTCAATGCACTTGGCAGACATCCTATTGCTCAGTGTACATTCTGCAATGTGACTGTGTGTGCACTGTGCTTTTTGGACTTTTAATGTGCTATTGCATACACAAGGTTTCCACCTGTGGAACTCTGCTTATGCTGATGTCAGCTGACAACAGCTGTTTGTACATTGTCCACAAAATTCACTTCACATACACAGTGCAATTTACATCTGTACATATCCATAACAGAATACTAGCCAATATGGTCAGTGCAGTGGAGCATTCGTCAAGGAGAGAAGACATGCATGCTCTTGAGAAGGGATGACCCTCCAGATGTTGTTGGGCTCCAATATGTACCAGGTCTAACCAGCATGCCCAGTAGCCAAGAATGATCAACAGCAACTTGAGACCCACAATTTCCACCACACTGATCTTAATCCGCATTGGACTTCCTTGCCTTCTCTTTGGAGTTTATCACATGGTAGGAATTTTTCTTAATTTCGAATGAAAAGGAAGTGGGGTCAGAACACTTTCATGTGAATTCACTAGTTCAGCGAATTTATGTGAATTCAAATTGCATTCGAACTGACTTCCCATTGCCCGAAAATAGCTTGCCATTGCCTGAAATATCATGCAATAACGTGAAACCACATGATGGCATTCGGACTGATTTCCCATTGCCCAAAATTGCATGTGGTAGGTTATCACACAATACTGTTAAACCTCATGATTACAGTCGGATTGCCATTGGATTATACTTCCAATTTCCCTTGTCTGATAAACTCCTTTTTTCTGGCCCTTCCTTCACAATCTAATTTTGTACTAATGTACTAGGAGACGTTTGGGCATACCTATTAGTCCAGCAAACTCCTCCTCAAGTGGAAAGTTATTAACTTGATACTTTCAACCTAGGGATCCTGCATACCCATGGAATGTGATGGAGGAGGAAGACCTTTGATAGAGCATCTGCAACATCCAGAAACCCAATGGGCATTCACTATGACATCCTGAGGACTGATGTAGCTTCAAGCCTGCCTGAGACACAGACATGTTGATGAAACAAAGTGGTTATGTAGCCTGTGGATCCAAGCACACTCCCCATGAACAATGGCCATGGACCAGTCTGGGAGATGATGTCCTTTGTCCCTTCTCACTCACAGTTTATCTGAAAGGACTACAGAGGTAGCAAATGCTCTGACAAAGATCCCCCTGGTAACTTCCATCTCAACATATAACAGTTTGCCCTCCTCATGAGAAGGTATTGGATACTGAAAGGTAACTTGTGGGCCTGCACTGTACTCCCTAGTATTATCAACCTGGCTACTGGGCATGCTGTTCCTGAGGGCCTGCTCCCAGATTTGGGGGGGGGGGGATAAAAACAGGGGACTTCAGGAAGAAGATGAAAATCAGTGCAAAGTACCTCCTCTCCTGCTTTGTTGGTGGGAATAATTAACTGGAAGGCTCCTATGGATTACAGGAGACTTTCCCAGGCAGGTCTTTAGAGCAAGTGACCTTGATGATTGCAGAAGGGGCTTTTAATGATGTGTGGATGCCTTGGAGTCATGTCTTGACTTCTGTGACACCAATAATTTCATAGGAGCTTTTTAAAGCAAGGAGGATTCAGAGGTGGCTTGTCATTAGCTTCCTCTGAATATATCCTACAGGACCTGGTATTCCCTGATGCTCCCCCTCATCCAAGTACAGTACTACCCAGGCCTGCTTAGCTCCCCAGATTGTAGAGAATCTGGTGTGATGAAAGTATTTAGGTTGCTTTTAACGTGATAGGAGATGTATTTTTCTTTTACCATTTAAAAAAAATGTTTTTTTAAAAAATTATATGCTTGCATTCATTTTATGTATTGGTACTATTTTACTCTAGGTTACTTTGCACTCCCATTCATGGTAGACAGATGGATCAATCCCTGAATCAATCAAACACATTTTTAAAAATCCATAGAAGGTAAATCCTGAAACCAATCATTTTTGCATATGTATATTCACACAAGCACACAAATAAAGACAAATGTGATCCATTTCTTATTTTCAGGGGGAAAGTGCTAAAATGTGAGTAAGTAGTTAATCCCATCCCATTTAGCATTAGTGGTAAAAAGCACTAGTTTACTAAGGACAAAACCATCATTAAGGGTCCTCTTACATTTATGTGCATATAAATGACATTGTTCCCAATGTATGGGGAGCCAGCCTTAATTTATTTTTGTCCTGTCAACAAGAGTGTGACAATATCTTGTTTGAAACTGCCCTGGGTATAAGCTATCTTTGTGTAACTTAATTGAATATGGTGCATGACAGTGTGAGGGACATATGTCTATTCACTATAACAAACACTGGGAGCCTGCCCTAGGCTTCTGCATGGATGGCATAAAGGGAGAGCAAGTGCGCATTCTCCCAAGGACCTGTGGCCCCAAGCAGCTTGAGCACAATCCAGCAGTATTCACTGATTAGTTACAGTTTATTAACAGCCCATAAATTTCTCATCTGCTCCTAGGGACTTGTTAGGCACATCACCTGCGACTGCAAGACATGATTTTGAAAAGCACAATTGATCTCCAAAAAGACATTCTTTTTCATAATAATAGATTGTGCTTGATTCTGTCTTTGTGATGCTCTATCATTTAAAGCTAACCAAAACATTTTAAACTGATTTTTAAAAAAGAAGTAGTGTTTTTATTCTATTTTTTCTTTAATTAACATTGCACTGTAGTTCACTATGGAGAAATCAGATCCATAAGATTTTTATGAGAGCAAGTGTAGTGTATTGATCTGAGCATTGGACTATGACTCTGTGAGCAGAATTGGTCCCTGCTTTATTATTATTATTATTATTATTATTAATAAAATTTATTTATATCCCGCCCCTTTGAGGTCAATCGGGGCGGCTAACAACAATAAAATACAATACATTGTACATCAAAATTCCCTCCCCCCCATTCCCTCCCCATCATACAGTGATGTGACTTAGTTTTAATTGTCAGCACAGCCTGCTTCACATTTTGTTGTCTGAACATAGAGGGCAGAAGGAGATATGAAAAGATTTTTCCTTGGAATCTGTGGTTCCAACTCTGACTGCAGATCGCATTACTCACAGCCAGAGTGATCAGGAATAATAGAGGCTGTAATCTAAAACATCTAGAGTGACCCAAATTGCAGACTTTGCTAGGGCACAAGTTCAGTTGGATACAACCCATGTGCTTTTCTATGACCTAGAGAAGGTGGTCCCATAACTGTGTCATCAAACTGTATGGATCTCAATGAATGATGTCATCAGTCAATCTGGCTACAGGAACATAGATGTTTATCACACTATGCTCTTAAAGAGCTGAACTTCTCTGCCTGAGAATTCTAAATACCCCTCCTTAAAACTGCCAATCCCAGCATGCAACAGGAGGCAGATAGAGGAGTCACACTGGAATAGTACCTCTTTAAGAGCATAGTGTGATAAACATCATAGCCAGATGCTTCTCTGGTTCCTCCCTACTCTCTACCAGCCATGCAATGGATATAAGGAGAGCTGTAGCAATGCAACACTGAGTTTGGGGAGTGTTGGGTGGACAGCTGGAGCATATCCCTGTGTATAGAACTATTATTCTGTGTTGTCCTATTGAGGGCTGCAGCCAGTATAAATCAGTTCCCACTATTTCCTGCCTCCTTGTGCAACTTATTTCTTTTGGACAACACAGTTGAAACAATTGCACTTAACCCATTGGTGGGACCAAGCCACTCAGCCAAAGGTAGTTGGCCTAGTAGGCAGCCTCTTTGCCTGCTCACTGCTTTTCCTTGTGCTGGTTGGGATGGAGGCTGGTTGAACAAAATCACCCCCACTATGCTATACCAGAGGCAAAGATAGGGAACAGATGAAGTGGGAATAGATGTAGTAGTCAGATCTCTGAGCACCCCCCAAAGTCTCTGGCCACAGGCAAAGTCAGGAAACTCCAGCCAGGTAAGCTGTGTTCTCCTTAAGCGCTCTCTCTCTCTCTCTCTCTCTCTCTCTCTATATATATATATATATATATATATATATATACACCCTTTTAATTGGAACACATTGCAGCCAGCAAACCACACTACTGCAAAGCCTGGATGGGTAGCTGTTGAAGATTGTCTCTGGGAGGTTGTTTGCTCTACCCCTGTGCTTCCCAATCTGAAGCCAGCAGCAGAGTTCAGCAGGACCCCCTGTTTCTGCAACCTTGTGCAAGGCAGGAAGTGCTCAGTTGGAGAGGTGAGGGTGCAGACACTGTTTTAAAGGTGGCACTTTGTCTGGCATTGTGGCACAGCTGCCCTGGTTTAATAAATCAGGGAGGACTGTGAGAGCCTGCCAAGGAAAGGAAAGCAGGGTTTGTGCGGAAAGTTACACTCCCTCTCCAATTTTTGTTTCATTCTTTTTCAGCCTGTTTAATCTTTTTCAGATTTTTTCTCCCAATCTTCTCACAGTCAATAACTCAAACAATCTCTTTGGTTGCATAGGAAGGGAGAGGGAGTTCAAAAACATTTTAGGCTTCATCTCTGCCACTTTGCTTTTAAACAGTTGACCAGAAAGGAGGTTTAGGCTTTCCCCCTTTCATCTGGTGAGTTCTCTGGCAATCGAGCTCTCTCTCTTTCTACTGTTATAAGCTGTTGCATTGGAATCTATTCCTGAGAACTGGCTGCATAATACAGCCAATCTAGATTTCACAGTATTGCTATGGTATATGTATGAATGTGTATCTATGGGTGTATCCACATTGTAGAAATAAACAGTCTGGCCCCACTTTAACTGTCATGGCCCCATCCTGTGGAATCCTAGGATTTGTAGTTTGGAGAGGTATTCAAGCTGGTCTGTCAGAGAGCTCTTGTGCCTCACCAAACTACAAATCCCAGAATTGTGTAGGATAGAGTCATGGCAAAACCATATCAAAGTGCTTTTATTTCTGCAGTGTGGATACACCTTATGTCAGTGGCTGGGGTAGGTGAGAATTGTTTCCCCATTTTCAGCTGCTGTTAGTTTCTCTTCCTCCTTTCTTCTCCCTAGGAGCAAGAACTGAGTGAAACTATTTTTGTTGGTGCAGAATCTGAGCCCTTTTCCTTCTTTTGAAATAAAACAGAAAGGGAAGAGGAGGGAAGAGTCCAGCTGGAAGATTTTAAATTCAGTTTCCTGTCCCATGTTTGCTTTGCTTGCTCTGCCTGCAGCACTTGGAGCTGGAAGATTGGGCAACCTAACAAGTGTAGAAACAGAAGGCAAGGAGGGGTTCACAAGTGGTGGGGAGGTACATGTGTGGAGAACAAGAACCTTATTTCCTAGTCTTCTGGATCATCCATTCCTTGCTTTGATTCCTTCTGCTCCAAAGGCTTCATATGTGTGCAAGTGGGAAACCAGTCTTGCACATTTTTGGGTTCCTTCTGCAAAAGAATTGAGCTTGTATAAGTTCCACATCAAACTAGAGCAGGAAAGTATTTAGTTTTGGTTAAGATGTTGTATTGGGACCTGGGAGATCTAGATTCATGTACCAAGTGGGCTATCAAACTCACTGGACAATTTTAAGCAATTACTCTCTTTCAGCCTGATGTATCTCACAGAGCTGTAAAGATAAAGTGCAGGGAAAGAAAGCTATGTAGACCACCTTGAACTCATTGCAGGGAGGTCAGAATATAAACATATATAATTTTAAAAGTGACTAATCAGCTATGATTTGTATAATATAATGATAGCCTTAGTAATTCAGTCTTTACTATTTTTATATCCCTCATTTACAATGAACACAGAAGCATATATGCAGCAAAAACAGTTTTTATGTAATAATACACATACTCTTCCTCCACAGATAAGTTAATCTTAATGCAGTCTTAAACCTCTTAGAATGCAGAAGGACCAAGATGGATCAGGAAACTGTACCTACACAATTGATAGTGCTCCATGCATCTAAGAGATTTGGATCCATTCCATGGAGGGCATTTTTCTTTGTATGACACAAGTTGTTTCCAGTGTACAGGAAAATTGTGTCAATTTTTAAATTATGATTTTTAAAAAATGATTTATCTATGCTATCTCCTTGGAACTCTTTACTCTTAATAAAAAATTCAGTTTACCCAATAGATGATTATAAATCCATGATACGTTTGCCACTTCAGCCACAAATCCTACTTCAGACCAGTAATTCTTAACTGATAGAAACCCATATGCCAGTAGAGATGAAAACAACATTCATAAATATTTGAATCTCAGTTGGAAAAGTATTTTCCTGAGTGCTAAGAGATTCTGACAATGAGAAGTCTGGATAGAAAAGAATCTCTGCAATTCCAGACTTAGGGGCTATACAGATGAACAGCATGCAGCTGCCCTTTTTGCCCCAGATTGGTGCTGCAGCAACTGCACACAACGGCACCGATCCAGCCTCTGGAGGGAGCAAAAATAAGCCATGAAAAGCAGCTTCTTCTTGCTGCCTGGAAGGAATGTCATAGGTGCACCGGCATGCCATGATGATGCTCCTTCAGCACCACACTGTTTGGGCACTGCGCCAGAGGTGCATCATCATGACATGTGCCATCTGGAAAGGTGAACACCAAAATGGCACCCGGGCATCATAGTTAGGGCTTGGAACATGCAGATGGTCAGCTCTTACCCCACCCACAGGTTGGCACAAAGTGCTAGTCTGTATAGTCCCTTATTCTTCGCGAAAAACACACATGGGCTTTTTTTAATGCATAAAATCACATTTTTTATACAGAAATGCTATTTGATGTGCTGAACACAGGTTTCTTGCACACACAAAAAATCCTGCTTTATATTATTTTCTGTGCAGGAAACAACATTTCTGCACAGAAAATGTTGTTTTCTGTGCAAAAACCCAAATGTGAATTTTTCACTGAATAAACCCTAAACTGTGAATAGTTCTCAAAAAATTGCAATTTTTGTTGAATTTCTCATAGCAAGGAGAGAAGGATTTAAACTATTCATTCTTTCCCATGAGAACAAAACTAATCCCTGTCATTGAAATTAGCACGAGGGTCTTCCTATGTTCCATCCATGTCATATGCTTCTGTTAACCAAGCATTACCAATGAAATATGGGATCCAGATGTGGAAGAGCCACAAATACTCCACACCTGTAATGTAACTACACTACAGCTTGAAAATGTTTTTCTCTTCCTTTGCAGGTCCCATCATCCCATCCCTTCTGCTAAACCACAGCAGGGACATTTTGTGTGTGCCCAAGTTTTGTTTAATGACATCAGTAGAGGCTTCCTCCACAATGTCAGGGCCTTGGATGCTCTAACCTGGCAATCCCAGTGGTTACTTAGTCTACAGCTCATTATCCCAATAGCAGTCAAAATAGAAAAAAACATCAAGAAGAGTTTTAAAATGCAGTCAGTTCTTAGTGCCAATGACCAAGCTCTTGAAACTGGTATTTTTAGATCACAATTTAAACATAAGTGAACAGTACAACATGGTAGCTAAAAAAGCTAATTTAAGTTTTGGTTGCATCAACAAGAACATACTGTACAGATTGAGGGAAGTAATGCTATCACTGTATTTTGCTTTGGTCAGACCTCACCTAGGACACTGTGTCCAGTTCTAGGTATCACAATTCTGGATGGATATTGAAAACTGGAACATATCCACGGATGGGCAATACAGATGGTAAACAATCTGGAAACCATGCCCTATGAGTTAAGAAGCTGGGTATGTTTGGCTTGAAGACAAGATTCCTCAGAGGTGTTATGATAGCCATTTTTCATTGATATGACCGCGGTTTTTTGAAGGGATGTCATGTAGAAGATGGAGTAAGCTTGTTTTCTACTACTCCAGAGACTAAAACACAAACCAATGGATTTTAATTATAATAAAAGAGATTGCACCTACACTTTAGAAAGACCTTCCTGATGATTAGAGCTTTTGAACTGTGTCTCAGAAGATGATGAATTCTCCTCTTCTGGAGCTTCGGCTGTTACGGCAGCAGCATCTCTAACTGGAGTTGGAGGACCTAAAAATGGTAGTGCACATGGTAACATCAAGGCTGGGCTTCTGCAATGTGCTGTATATTGGGCTACCCCTGTACCAAGTTTGGAAACTTCAGTTACTTCAAAACATGGCAGCCAGATTGATTACTAGGACATCCAGGAGTGATCACATTGCACCAATATTAAAATCACTCCACTGGCTGCCAGTTAGTTTTGGGGAAAGGCACAAAATGTTGGTTATTATCTTTTAAGCTCTACATGCAGAGACGTAGCCAGGATTTTGGGAAGGGGAGGTCCAGACTAAGTGCCACCATTATAAAGGGGCTTGGGTGCGGCGGCATGGCAGCATGCACCATTCATTTTATCTAACGGAAGGGGGGTCTGGACCCCAACAACCCCCCCCCCTTGGCTACATCCCTGCTACATGGTATGGGTCCAGGTTACCTTCAGGACTGCCTCCTCCCATATAATCCACCCTATACACTCAGGTCCTCTGGTAGACATTTACTCCAGCACTAGGTTGGCAACTGTTAGCCAAAGGACTTTTTCTTCAGCCACCCGTAGATTGTGGAATGATCTGCCAGAAGAGACTTGACAGTTGCATACACTGTCTGAATTTAAAAGAGCATTGAAGACTAGTCTTTTCCAGCAAGCTTATCCAGATGATTTTTAAATTGTGAATTTAGATGTGGATTGTTTTAATATATGTACATCTTATTTGTTTTTTTAAATTGATGTGCATTTTACCCAATATGTTTTAACTGATGTTGTTTGTTTGTTAAATGTTGTTGTCCCTAGCCTCGATCCATGAGGAGAGGGGAGTAAGAAATAAATTTATTAAATTTATTATTATTATTATTATTATTTAGAGGTTGGATGACTATCTCTCAGGAGTGCTTTAACTGAGAATTTCTGCCTGGCAAGAAGTTGGACTAAATGGCTCTTGCAGTGCTTTCCAATGCTATGATTCTATTATTTCAACTTTTTAGAACTGAAGGAAACCCAAGAGATTCAGCTTCAGGGACTGAGGTTCCTTGTCACTACCATAGACTGATGCTGGGAAATGGATGTATCAGCACAGCTTGGGATAAATTGAGGTCTTGAGTTCTTTCTCTTTAAGTTGTTTGCTCCTCTCTCTGTTCTCCCATCTGATTCTGTGACTGAATGGTGTTTTATGCGGAGGAACAGCAGGCACGGCTGTTGCATAAATTGATAAGAACGTTGAGCCAGCAGTGAAGGAATGAAGCAAAAAGGGGAACAGTATCCCTCTGTATCCACTGTATGGCTGCCTGCTTCCCATAATAAGAGAGGGCCACTTGGACCTCCATTCCCCCACCCGACATCATTGCAGGTGTCCTCGGAACTTGGCCACGGCCCTTCCACCAGACACATTTATTACCTTTTAGATGCTATAATTTATCATTCATTCCATTCCAAGGGCAAAGAATGGAAATTCAGCACCAAGCTGCCCCAGCCTTCTCTTCTCAGGTCTCTCTGCCAGTACATTTGGCTTGTTTGTTCTCTTTCAGTCCCACTCTTCCTGTTGCATTCTGTCCATTCAATGAGGGAAGAGGAGAACCGGATGGCTGGGATTCAGTGCAGGGAAATGACTTCAGAGCTACCTTTGTTTTCCCCCTTCATTTCTTTGAACACACTTGGCCATGTGTCACTGTGAAAGGGTTCATTTTAACCATTTGGAACACCCCAGAAGCAAAGCCCCCATCAGCCAGAATCACTCACAGCTTTTGAAGCTGGGCTGACTGAGACTTCAAGTTAAACTGCCACTGTTTTGTTGGGAAAAAGCAGGCAGGGACACACATACAGAGAGACACACAAACACACACCCCGACAAAAAAAAAAAAAAAACCCCTGACTATGACAGTGGGCACTTTGCTATAAATCAGCCCCAGTCATCCAAGCGAACGGTTCCTTTTATTGGATCAAGGAAGGCCTCTATAGTGTTTGGCTTAAGCTCCCAACTTTAGAAATGGCCCACAGATTTTCTTTTTCTTTTTTCCTTGCAAAGAAAGCCAGCTCTTGGAAATGGATTTTATAGAGTAGTGTGTGCAATTTTCACAGCACGCTGATTCATACGATTTTCAGACAGCTTGGCTGTTTTATACACAAGTACACTTTTAAAGCTAGCCTAACATTTAAAGCAAGTGTTTGTCCATTTCAAACACATTTATATCCTGGGCGAGGGAGGAAAACAGGCATCTTTTTCACTGGTTCCCCCCCCCCCCCGACACACACACACACTTGGTATAAACAAAACCATAATGTAATTTTCTTCTCATTTAAAGAAGAAATTAGATTCTTCCAGAGGATTAACAGATCAAAGCATTTAATTTTTTTTAATCCAGAAAATGTACTATGCTTCACTATTTTATGCTTAACAAGCTCAACAAACAACCACAATAATTATTGTTTGAATATTGTTTTCAATAAGTACATTTTAATGCTTTTTATTTAAAGTGGTAGGATCAACATTTTCCCCTTCAGTTAGTTCACAGCTTGGTGACTGCGATTTCAGGTGTATCAATAATTTTGAAATCTCAGCCATGCAAATCACTTTAAAGCAAAAAGGAGCTATCTGTTTTCAAAACCCCAAAGCTAACTATTCAATGCAATAAGTTCTAATTAGGAGAAAACATTGCAAGGAGGGGTCAGGGACTACTGCAACTATGGGCTTTATCACATGCGGCTTTTAAACCACATGATAGGATGGGAAGGGCGAGCAATGGGGGCAGCAGTCCCCCAATTGTGTAAAAGAAATACAATTCAGTAAAGACAGCAATAAAAAGAGTACATTGTCATTTTAATTTCTTACATGATTGCAGAGAGAAAGGGGTTGGTGTGATAAACCCCTATGCCACAAGTCCTTTCACACTGCAAGACTGTAGCAATATGATTCCACTTTAACTGCCATGGCAACATCCCATGGAATCCTGGGGTTTGCAGTTTTGGGAGGGATATTTAGAATTCTCAGCCAGAGAGCTCTAGTGCCTCCCCAAACTATAAGTTCCAACAGATGTTGCCATGGAAGTTAAAGGGTAATTGTTGTGCTATAATGCTGCGGCATGAATGGATCCCAGAACTTCTAGACAGGGCTGGTAGAGTCCGGTGACCCTCCGGCAACAGATAGTGGGGAACCACAGGGCTGCTCTTGACTCTTCCCCTTAACACTCGTAGCTGGTACTTTCCATGTCAGTGGAGTGATGAATCCTTTCCAGTTTTTAGATTTAACCCTAAACGAACTATCCAAGGAAACCTATTCCCAAACTGTGTTCAGCATTTGGGATAGCTTCTTTGAAGTTCAGATGAAAACCCAGAGTGGATTCATCATCCCACTAATATGGGAGCTACTAGCTGCCACGGCCTCTGAAACCACTGGCTTTTTTTCTTAGTTGGAAGACAGAGCAGCTTAGCCTGACCTCCCTACACTATCCTCCTCCTTCAGGTGCAGTGGTGGAGGGTGCTGGCTTGCCAGCAGTTACAGCAAAATTGAATGGCCACTCCAGTTGGTGTCTGTGCTTGGAATGAAGAATAGACCCTGCTTATTTGTTTGTTTATTTATTTATTTATTTATTTATTTACTGTTTCATTTTGTTGTCCTTTGCTTCAATCAACAACATTTCTTGGGCTGGTCTTGATGCCAGAACTGCTGAAAGAGGTTCTGGAGATGTGCCTTCCTCCTTCCTCCACTCCTAGGAGTGGGCAAGGTATAATCTATGGGCTGATGCAACCATAAGTCTCCTCTTGCCCTCCCCCCCAAAAACCCTGCACCCTCCATTAGAAAAAAACCTGGGTAAAAAAATGCCTGGGAATACCAGGTAGAACACTCATCTGCTTGACAAGGCCCCGCAAACTCAACCTCCTCTACAGTCCAACTACCCATCCAAAAGCCACAAATTGACCAAAAATTGTCTGAAACCACAGAAGGAAAAAGTGGAGGTACACTTCCAGCTAGTTCTGGAAGCATATGAAGCTGATTTTCAGTGCTGCAACCTGCCCCATAAGAATAAGGAGCATGTCCAAAGAAGGGCAACCAAAATGGTGAAGGGTCTAGAAACCATGCCCTATGAGAAGAGGCTTAGGGAGCTGGGTATGTTTAGCCTGGAGAAGAGAAGCTTAAGAGGTGATATGATAGCCCTGTTTAAATATTTGAAGGGATGTCATATTGAGGTTGCAGAATGCTTGTTTTCTGCTGCTCCAGAGAACAGGACAAAAAGCAATGGATTCAAACTACAGGTGAACACTCTCCTTCAGAAAATGGTGGAGCCTTCTTCTTTGGAGGTTTTTAAAGAGAGGCTGGTTGGCCATCTGTTGGGAGTGCTTTGATTGAGAGTTCCTGCATGAAAAGGGGTTGGACTAGGTGGCCCTTGTCTCTTTCAACTCTATGATTCTATGACAGGGGTGGAAATTGGCCATCACCTCCATTCTTCATCCTAGAAATGCACCATGCTGGTTCCTGTCTCTGTCAGTTCTACTGGCACTACTAGGAAATAGAACCCAACAACATCCAGAGGCCACAGATTCCCCATTTCTGCTCTGAGCGTTGGCCTTGGGTCCACATGGGGATCAGCCTGGTTTAATTCCAACATCAGGATATATCATCAACACACCCTCAATGTTTATTTCTCCTATGTTTGTTGATTCCTTACACCTGTGTCCTTTCCCTTCTTCAAGTTTCTTAGAGATATTTGTATCAATAGAACACTATTGATTTATAGCTTACAGTAGATATACACACATACTGACACAGTGTGTTGCATGGCAAGTTGTATGACACAAAAACCAGCTGGTGATGGACTGTGGTCAATTGTGGTCTACATTTCAAAAAGCCACAATCACATTAGATGTTTGAATATGCATGGGGGATTCTTAATATATTGTTTTTATGGGGGAATTATGGCTTACATTTATGAAAACAGAGGAAACAGCTGTGTCAGCACACACTTAGCATCTATCATCTAGGTTTAATGCATGTTGTAATCTCAAAATATGCACCCCCAAATCCTTTTATCAGATTGTAAAACCTCATTTATGAACAGGCAGTATTTTACTGCAACAGTAGTTGCAACTCAAAACAAGTGACCTAGAAATGAAGGGCTGTATACCAGACTTGTAAATAACTAGTCTTCTAGTAGCCTATAGTGAATACAAATCCAGATGATAGAAACACTTTACAAAATTTGGATTGTTACAGTTAAGTTATCGGTGTAGGTACATGTTGGCTTTTATGGCTATTTAGAATCGACAGTTCATTAAATGTTCCATCAAGGCAAGACTGCTAATTGGAGCAGTGTTTTCCAATAACTATGGTCTCAATCCAGCATTCTCTTGACATGCCCCTCTCTTTTCTGCTATTAGAGCAATATGATCTTATACTGTGCTCTTCTGGTTGTCTCTATTTCACACGGTCTCTCCCTTCGCTCAGATATAGGTAGGCTCCTTGTGATCCCAGATACTCCCAGATGTCTGTCATCACACAAGAGTCCTCTTTTTCACTTCCTCCTTCTCATTCCTCTTCCCCAAGGATGGGTAAACCATGGTTTCTCAGAGCTCCTCTAGCTAAAACTCTCTCTTAGTAAGTAGTTAGTAGTTAGGAAACCTGAATATACTGTATGTTCAGAATGTATGTTTAGGTGCAACAAGTAAACCCCTGAATTATATAATTCATATGTTGCCTCCTACCCTCGTGTTTTTCTGAAATTAATCTGAGTAATATATGCTAGAAATTTGACATTTCTCTGCAAAATTCTGCTGAAGGAGTTTGCTTCTTAAAGGATCCAGTCTCAATCCTTTCCTAAAAGGGGATAACACTCCAGGAAGCTATCCCTAATCCAATAGGAGATTGAAGGAATCCCATAAAACTTCCAGATAATAAGATGTTTGTAAAGCCTGTGTGTATGTGCCTTCAAGTCACCTGACATCTTATGGCAACCCTATAAATTTCATAGGGTTTCCTTAAGCAAGGAAACTCAGAGATAGTTTTGCCAGTTCCTGTCTTTGAAATATAGCCTACAGCACTTGGCATTCCTTGGTGGTCTCCTATCCAAGTACTAACCAGGGCTGATCCTACTTAGCTTCCAAGATCAGACAGGATCTGGGGCCTTCAGGGTATACACCTTGGATCCCAGGGTGCCAAGGTTGACTCAGCCTTCCATCTTTTTGTAGGTCAGTAAAATAACTACTGTACTCAGTTTGTTGGGGGCAGTTGACTTACAGGTTGTAAACCACTTAGAATGTGCAGAGTTCACTCATAAGCGGTATAGAAATGAAAATGGTATTGCTATTGCTTGCTACACACATTTATTTTAGGAACTGCTATAGAGCAGCCCAGACTGCATCTACATAGTGCAGTTCAATAGCAAATAATGCAGTTTGACACAACTTTAAGTGCTGTAGTTACATCCTATGGAATCCTAGGATTTGTAGTTTTACAATTTAGCCTTCTCTGTCAAAGAGTGCTAGTGCCTCACAAAATTGCAAATCTGAGGATTCTCTAGGATGGTGCGATGGCAGTTAAAGTGGTTTAAAAATGCATTATTTCTACAGTGTAGATGATCCCCAAGGCAGAACAACAATTGCTACCCAGCTCTCTCTTTCCTTTGTAACTGATGCCAAGGAAGCTTTGGTAGTACTGAACTGTTGCCTGGATGCAGTAAAGAATGGGATGTGGGTGAATAGATGGAGGCTCAATCCAGACAGGATGGAAGTACTGCTGGCCAATA
Organism: Sceloporus undulatus; assembly: GCF_019175285.1. NCBI lineage: Eukaryota > Metazoa > Chordata > Lepidosauria > Squamata > Phrynosomatidae > Sceloporus > Sceloporus undulatus. The sequence continues at coordinate 65,659,476 of NC_056524.1, forward strand.
GGAAAAACAGTCTAGATGGACTGAGATTGCAGCCTGTTCTGGATGGGTTTGCTCTCCCTCTGAAAGATCAGGTTCATAGTTGGGGGGAGTGGTTTTGGACCCAGATCTGCTCCTGGAAAGCCAGACTGCAGCAGAGGCCAGGGGCACCTTTGCCCAACTTCACCTGGTGGGTCAGCTGCACCCATTTTGGGGGAAGGTAGATCTGGCCACAGTGGTACATGCCTTAGTTACCTCTCAGTTAGACTACTGTAATACACTTTGGATGGAGCTGCCTTTGAAAAGTGTTCAAAAGCCAAAGCACTGCAAATGCAGCATCCAAACTGGAGTCAGATGTACATTTTGGAGACTGTATAGCACCAGTCCTGCAAGAACTGCACCGGCTTCCAAGCTCAATTCAAGGTGCTGGTGCTGAGCTACAAAGCCCTAAATGACTTGGGGCCAAGATAGCTGAAAGAGCGCCTCCTCCCATATCAGCCTGCCAGAAATATGAGATCTTCAGAGGCATTCTTGTTGCATGTCCCAATATCTTCTGATGTGGGTACACATAACAGGACTTTTTCTGTAGCAGTGCTTCAAATGTGGAATTGCCTACTCAAGGAAGCTAGGCTGGCTCCATCTTCTTTGAGCTTCTGGTGGGCAGCCAAAACAGTCCTGTTCCTTAGGAGCACTTGTGGGCTGGGAGGTGCTACAGGAATCGTTTTATCTGTCAGCCAACTTGGGTCCCTCTGGGGAGAAAGACAGGATATAAATGAAATAAACCAACAAAGCAATACGTAATAGTTTAAACAAACAAACAAATAAATAAATTAAAGTTAACAAAACCTCTGACCCTGAAGTTCCTTTTCACAAAGCCTCTTTCTGATGCCCCAGTCCCCCTTTTCCTCCTTGTCTTTTATCTAGCTGTATTTTTGTAAAGGAAGATTGGCATTAGAGGGATGGAAGGATCCTCATGCATCTGAGGAAGTAGGCTCAAGTGTATG
>NC_056524.1:65660465-65662365 GCF_019175285.1 Sceloporus undulatus
AATAATAATAATAATAATAATAATAATAATAATAATAATAATAATAATAATAATAATACTATGTGGCGGGCGAACGGAGTTACCGGGTTTTGGAGGGCTTTTGGCTGGAACTTGGCCCAGGCTTGTGATTGTGACGTCTGTGCCGCGTTCTGGCCAATGGGCGTCGGTGGCGTACCCGCTCGGCCTTCCCATTGGCTGCTTGCTGTCCTCCTTTGGCTGGGACCCAGCCTTGGCTTTAGAGGGGAGACTAATAAGGCTCTGGCCCTCCATCCTCAGCGCTGGCTCTCCTTCTCCGGGGACATGCCTTCTCCCTTTTCTTGGCCCTGCAAGAGCTGCCTTGAGCCCAGCGCAGCAGACTGAGCAGGAGCAGCAGGAGGAGGATGCTCAGGCACCAGCAGCCCCAGCAGGCGCCCTTGTTTGAGCTGGTGGCCTTCAGGCACCCGGCGCCGGCCCTGCCTGCCTCCTCTTGCAAAGGCCTGGCAGCAGAGTCCCCGGGCCCTTGCCCCGCCGCCGCCGCCGCCTCCGCCTTGAAAAGCGAGCAGCAGCAGCTCCGGCGCAAGATCAACAGCCGCGAGAGGAAGCGCATGCAGGACCTGAACCTGGCCATGGACGCCCTGCGGGAGGTGATCCTGCCCTACTCGGCCGCCCACTGCCAGAGCTCCCCGGGCAGGAAGCTCTCCAAGATCGCCACCCTGCTCCTGGCCCGCAACTACATCCTCCTCCTGGGCAGCTCCCTGCAAGAGCTCCGACGGGCCCTGGCCGAGATCAGCGCCGCAGGGGCGGCAGCAGCCCCGCCGGGAGCAGCCAGCCCCAGGCTCCTCCTGGCCACCGGCTTCCCCCTCTTCGCCCCGGGAGCCCCCATCCTCCTGGCCAGCCCTGGCAGTGCCAGCCACCACCCCCACCATCCCCAGCACCAGGGCAGCCCCGGCGGCGGCGGCGGCGGCAGCAGCAAGTACCTGGCCCTGGCTGGCCTGGAGGAGCCCCCGCCCCCGCCGCCCTGCAGCCTGGCCCCCGGCCCCGGCCTCTGCCCCTGCGCCCTCTGCAAGGTGCCCCAGCTACTCCCCTCCGGACTGGGCTTGGCGGCCCTCCAGGCGCACTTCGGCAAGTGAGGAAGGCAAGCCCCCGCAGCCTGGCTTCAGAAACCCCACCATCCGGTTCGAGAGCGCTTCAACTGCCTGAGACCAAGGCCAGGGGATGCTGGGAGCTGGAATCCTGACTGTGGGAAGTCACACTCTCTCAGCCTCAAGGCAAGGACACACGCCCCTCTCCCTCTCTCTTTCTGTGAAGATGCCTGCCAAGGAAGCCCTGGTCCAAACCACACCGCAGAAACCATCCTCTTTGAGACTGCTTTAACCCCCCCCCCCGCATCTCCCACATTCTCCCAGAATCCCCCTCGCCTTGAGGCAGCTGCAGCGCTCTCGACCCGGATTAATGAGTGCGGACGCAGCCTTCCAGAGATCGCCGCTGTCGGAGGAAGGACCGCTCCTGGAGGAAGCCGACTCCCATCAAACGGAGCTGCTTGACTCAAGAGCCTCCTGGTTTTAAAGCAAGGGCACAGCATCCTCTATGGACCCAGGGAGTGGGGTTATTTTCTGGTTGTTGTGGGGGGGGGGACTCCTGATTCCCACAATCCCCCAGGATCCTGGGAGTTGAAATCCAAACCATCGCAGTAGCATGTCCATTCCTATAACGCTTGCCGGTTTGCAAAGTGTCAGCCAGTGATAGGTTTTTGGTGGGTTTTTCAGACTCAGGCTATGAGTTCTAGAAGAGTTTATTCCTGATGTTTTGCCAGCAGCTGTGACTGGCATTTTGTAAGTTGGTTCCTCATTTTAGCCACCTACTGAAAGACAGCAATAGCAAGAGCAAGTTCCATTAAGCACTCCCTAAGCGCTTTACAATG
>NC_056524.1:65667365-65762448 GCF_019175285.1 Sceloporus undulatus
AATAATAATAATAATAATAATAATAATAATAATAATATTTATTTACTTATACCCCGCTCTTCAGCCAGAGAAAAGAAGGGAGAGCGAAGCACAGTGATGAAAAATCCATTACATCCTTAGAGCTTGCCACTTTCTTCCCCAATGTCCATGTTTTTCTTCATGTTAATTGCTTCTGAGGAATTAGATCTTGAAGTAGGCACTCTCTTTTCTTGCAAGTAGTCTAAAGCTGATAGTAAGATTTTTAAAAGAGTGCCAGTTTCAAGATATGCTAACTCCTCAGATTTTGCTAGTAGTCTGAAGATGGGCATACCTAAATACCCTCAAGGAACCAGATCTCATCTGATCTTGAAAGCTAAGCAGGGTCAGCCCTGGTTACTACTTGGATAGGAGACCACCAAGAAATACCAGGTGCTGTAGGCTATATTTCAGAAGAAGAAACTGGAAAAACCACCTCTGACTTTCATTGCCTAAGAAAACCCTATGAAGTTCATTGAGTTGTCATAAATTGACAGGCAACTTGAAGGCACATATGTACACACACTGAAGCAGGGACGGGAGCAGTCTTCAGTAGGAGGATTAATGGTAGGCTGAGACAAGGCCCAGTCAGTGGCCCTAAATCCAACTGCTAGACCCAGCCAGAGTAGACCCATTGCATTAATTGCTGAATGATAGATCAGCACCGAAACAGATTCAGTGGGACTGCTCTAATAGGAACTAACCATTGCATTTGTGCCATTCTGTTCAGTGGGACCTTGTAACAGTGGTAATGTTAATATTTCAATGTTAAGTTCTCCAGTTCGTCTGCTGTTCTCACATACAAACCCATGGATTTCCATGCAACTTCAAACTCTCAGGCATAACTTAGAATCACAGGAAGAGCTTAGTAGTAGGAAGATTAGGAAGAGTACCCCTGCTCAGATATAAGAACAAGCAACTGGAAGAAGTGACAGTATACAGTGTAAACTAGAGACACCTCAAACAGAAATGGAATATGCAAAATAATATACTATGAAAACAGAGAGTAGAAGTTCACCTTTGTGTTGTACTTTACTAAAAGGTGCTCCACTGCAATACTTGAGTAAAAAATGCAGGCTGTTTGCATTATAAACAGTTTGTTTTCAGTCCAACATGGTAAAAGAAGGGGGGGGGGAAAAGGGGGGAAGGTTACCAAATTTTGCACAGACAGAGAAATAAGAAAGAATGGAAGGGTGATAAAAACAGATCTGAACAGAGCCATAGATTATTGGCAACAGTAATGAATGGCTGCCTTGATTTGCAGAGTGTTTTTGCCATTGTTCTCTTGCAGGTCAATGACAATGATTATGAAAGTGAGCTCCTCCTATTACAGAGGTCCCCTAAACATAAGGAAGATCAGATGTGGTTCTACTTTTAGGGAGAGTGAGGTAGCCACCTCACATAGCAGATGCTAAGAAGAGAGAAGTGGTAACAAGATGCTGGGAAAAAGTACTGAGTGTGCCTTGCACCTTCTAAAATAAATATTTGGCCCAGGCTGGATGGAATATGCTGCTCCATTGCCAACATCTAAGTAAAGCTCAAGGATAATATGGGAGGGAGATGATTTTGTCCTTAGCATCTAGGCAGTGATATGTCTTGGACCAACCCTAATAAAGATGATACAATGGCAGATCGCTTTCATTCCTGATCAATAAAATCTAAGACAGGAAATGAGGTCCCAACATGAAGTGCATCATCTCATTATGAGGATTACATCAAGGATTAGAGAACTTGGAAGAAACATGGCAAGGTAGTGGAGGAAGACTCTTCAGTTTCCTTCCAACTCTCATATTAAGAGATCCCACATCATGGTTGTGTAATTTAGATCTACACCAACATAGTTAAGTGGTAATTGCACCACACCTCCTTTCTGCTGCATACCAACACTGTACAATACATTGCATAATTACAAATGTGTTTGCTTACTTGCTGTTTCCACAATTCCAGTGAATCAAGTGGTATTTTAAAGGCACTGATGAGTAGTTAAATACCAGCCAAGAATGCACAGCTGCATGTGCAACAATAACACTTACAAAACTTCATTTACATTTACTCCATTGAATATAGATGTTACACCATAGGTAAAAAGTACAACCCATGTGTGTCAGAGAACTTGCATGAGCATTAAACATCAAAAGGATGCCAGCCATATTTTAATTTCCTAGTGGCAGTTGTATATTGAAGAACCTTCCCAACTGATACACGAAAGATCAATGAAGGAACACCCCAGCCACCCCATTGATCCAGCTGTGGTAATGAAAGTGTAAGTAGAAAGACAGCTGGCAGAAGACTTCAGTATTTCACATGACACACACATTCCTGCCTTTTATTTCAGTTTCCTGAGTAGAAAAGTAGTCTTAGTTGTCAATCGGCTAAGTTGCAGGGCTAATAGACTCTGATGGTTGGGGAAGCAGTGGCGGCGAGGGGGGGGGGGATCAGCTCAGAATTTAATTTAACAACTTACAATACATCCACATGCCCAGAAAATGTGGACAGCTTGATAGGGTTCACTGAGCCAAAGAAGTAAGACCAAAACAGTGCATTAATGTATAGGGGAAGAATAGTTGCAATCAGTTCTCTTGTGAATTGGACAGAGAACTTGGAGATGAAGCAATTATCAGCCATCGGGGATTAATAGTAAAGTGTGAATGCCAAGCTGTATATGTTAGGGGCAGAATATGTTGCCTATAGAAAACAACAAAGGGCGTTTCTTACTATTAAGTGAGATTAAACGTAATGGCCTGATTTAATCACAAAGGCAGAATTAAATTCAGATGGCAACTTCAAAGTAGACACATGCACACAAGCTACTGCATACATTTACATATAGCTGGCATAGCTTGGCTTGCATCACAATAGGATAAAGTTTCTTTGGCCACTTAAACAATTTTCCATTCTTTGCTTTTCATTAACATGCACTGTATTTATCTCTAAATTGCTTTTAGTTAATAAGATGGTGCTAAGAGTTATATTTATTCATGGAAATCCATGAATAATTCCTTCAAGTAAATTTTTAATTCCATCCAGTTAAAAACAAAAATAGAATAGCTGTAATCAGGTAGCTACAAAATGCTGCCGTAGTAACCCACAGTCCTGTCTTTTTCATGTGCCTCCTAACTGCCAGTCCCAAGGTCAATATACTAAATTACCCTTCTGACTTCAATCCATCACAAGTTTCTTATTTTCATCCTATTTATAGAACACCCATGTTTTAATGAGTGCCAAATTATGTTGTTATAGCATTGGTCTTTATCTTTTTCCTATCATATTTTGTTTGCCAAGTTAAAACATTTCCCAAGCTTCCACTTTTAACTTTAGTCCATGGTACTGATCTTATTCTGTAAATAAAGAACTAAATTCCTTGATTCAAAACACACTGACTTGTAGGTAATTCCCACCAATTCTTAGTAAACCCTGGAAAGCATGCTTAGAATTGATGCCAAAGTTCAGTCCCTTATATTTGTCCATTAATTGTTTGGGTTGTTTGGTTAATAGCTCATTAAATACAAAATAAACTCCTGAAATGAAGGGTTTATGTGGCACATATGCTTTCAAAATGAAAGGCAACTTGTTGTCTTGAGAAGTCAGTTCAAAAGAAAAAAAAATACTCTCCCTGCCCTGTTGGATACTAAAGGCCACATAGTCATGCACAGTTTGAAGTTCATTATTGATTTTTAAAAAAGATGCTAAATCTAGAATTCTACTGAGGGAGGTTTAAGTAAAGTAAAGGTCTATTTAGAAATCATGTTGCTACTTGGGTTAGGATAGCATGGGCTCAGACAGTGCTATCCTGGCCTGTCTGCTCAGGATCCCAGCATGAATTTGAAAGAAGATATGCAGGGTGCTTAGTATATCTTGGAGATAGGGTTTAGCACTTTGGATAATTCCTTTAAAGTTCCAACTAAGTCTTAAGGAAGATTCTCTACCCCAGCAAAATCTGGAATTATGTAACTTGCATCTTATGTTGACCCTGTCATAGGGCTTAATTGCAAGGTTTATCGAGAGGGAGTTTCTCATCACCTCCCTTTTCAGGTTGAGAAAGTGGGACTTGCCCAGGGTCACCCAGTGGGTTCCTTTGACTGAGCAGGGATTCAACCCTGGCCTCCCAGTGACCTGGTTGAACACTCAGAGCACTAAACCACACCGGCTCTTCCCAATTCCCCTGTTGCCTGTTCTTTTAAACTAGAGCAGCAGCAAAATGGCTCCTCATCCCCTAAATTATATTGCTCAAATAAATAAGAGGGAGGTAATTAGGAGTGAATTATTAGGTAGAAGGAGTATTAGTGCCATTCAATTTTTGGTACCCAGAATGAATTCCTGTACAATTTAATGCCTAGAATGAATGTTTTGCACCAAGCTCTTGCAGGTCATTCTTTGGTTCCTACTACAAAAAACTAAAGTAGGTTTTTTTAAAGGGAGATTTCTCAAGACCAGCATTTCAGTTTCAGCAAGATAGAAGGCTAGATAGAAAGATGTTGATTTACTCATAACAAAGACATCTCATAAGATTCACATCACAACTGAGTGTAAAGGTGGAGTGAGGTTGTTAAGCAAAACAACGTCCAAATGTGATTGTTCCAATTCTTTAAGATGCTTAAAAGTACAGTTTCAGGTCACATGCTCAAGCCAACCAAATAGAAGAGGAGAATCTGGAGCCAGAGAGTGAGCCTTAGGCCCTATACAGATAGCCAAAATAAAGCTGCTTCAATTCACTTTGGAGGCATGGTGTTTCAATGATGCATGCGTCCTAAGAGTCTGGAAGCTGCACCAAAGCTGCACTACAGTCCTTAGGACTGGAGCGCGGCTTTGGTGTGGCTTCTGGACTCTTAGGACGCATGTAAGATTGAAACACCATACCTCCAAAGTGACTTGAAGCAGCTTTATTTTGGCTGTCTGTATCAGGCCTAAGTTAGCTGGAAACAGCCTATGAGTCTCATGTTGTTTTCCTCTTCAGAGTTTGGAGGGGAATTTTACTCTTTTAGACCATGATTCCATTTTTTTCCACCTCTATATTTTGAAATATCCTTCCTTCAGAGGCTCTATACTGCTGTCATTCTGGCTCCAAGTCAAAACATGGCTGTTTATTAAAGCCTTTGGGGCCAAAATAATTTTTTGCAACTTGCACATGTTTGGTGGTTTACATTATTTTAAATTGCTTTAATAGGTTTTAAATGGACTTATTTTCAATAATAAATAATTTAATATGCTTTTAGTGTTTTAAAGTTATTATATACTGTCCTGAGCTCCTCAGATATAGGGCGAGTTATAAACATTTTAGTAAAAAATATACGTACGTTATGGAAATTGTAATTAAAAAGTAACTCACTGAAGCTTTGTTCCTGTGGCATGAAAAAGTAAGAGATCTGGCTCAAGCAAGACTTCCTACAGTTGCCAGTGAAAGAACCTGAACCTGCCTAACAATAAATGGTAGCTTTTGTTTATTAATATTATCAAGAAACCACCACCGCTGTCAGCAGCCCTAGCATTTAATGTAGGGTAATATTTAATAGCTGGATCACCATAGCATTTGGCAGCCAACAGTTTATGAGATATTAGCATCTGAACTTGAAATAAAATGTAATTGTGAAAATTGAATGTTTGACAAAATTTAAAATATTGATCAATCTTCATTACAGCTCTAACAGTTTGACCATTACTCAAATGCTAAGTTTTGGCCCAAGACAGACGGACCAAAAGGGGCATAGCAGCAGCAATACTAGGGTTCCGGACCATGCAGCAACCGCACAGTCTGGAACCCTAGTATGTAATGGCAGCAGCCTGATGGTGGAATCCTGTCCACACAAGCGCTGTCATCTTGACGTAAGGGACATGCAGCATCCGCATGCCTCTGCACGTCCATTATGTCATGAGTGAGCCAATGGCGCACTTGCGATGTAACCCAGCCGCCACTTAAAGAACCCTGAGGAACTGGGTTCTTTTTATTCCGGAGGGACGTCATGCAGTCTGGCGGTTGTGGTGTCCCTCTGCAGTTAAAAAGAGGGCCCGCACACCGCCATTTTTGGGTGGTCTGTACTGTGCCATACTTATATATCAGCTTTATAAATTGTTTCCTTTGAAGCATAGGCTATGAATATCTGTTCTGTATTTGTTGCAAAATGTCATATTCATAATACTAGATAATCTTACCCCATTCCAGTTCAACTGCTGATTGTGAGACACTCCCATCTTCCAATTTTCCATAATTATAATTTCTGAAAGTGTGGGTGATCTGTTTTTTACCTGCCTGAAAAGTATGATGGTCTGTCTCAGGCATGATTGAATCCCAAGGGCTGTGTGTTTTAGACGTTATGATGGATTTACACTGAGAAGAAGCTGCTTAGTTGTCTCATTAAATATGTTGTGTTCCAGGGCAAATAATGGCTGTAATGACACAGTCCAAATCCTCTCACTTGAAAAAAGGAAGGCCAGTTTCAGAGGACAAAAGACTGAAGTACTCATGTGACAGGTCACTAAACTCAACTGGCTACTGCTCTGGTCAGAGCACTGAAGAGAAGTCCAGTTAAGTAGAGCAGAATAAGAAACAAAGTCTTAACCATGTTTTGTGCCTGCAGACACTGAATTTTAGAGACTAAGGAATTTAAAGAAAAACGTTGAAAACGGAAGTTGGAAGGGTAAGGCTATTTGCCTTGTCTCTCAGGCAACCAAAAAGGAAATGTGACAGTTACCGCAGTTGACTTTAACTTCAGCAGAGTACCGTTGTTGGTCAGTGAACTCTGTCTGTATCAGAGCACTGGTTTCATCATCTCCTCTACCTACAAAGTTTTACACTGTTATTTTTTTTAAAAAAAAAATCTTTTCAGTTAGATGGAGTAAAAAAAGAACAGTGACATCTCAGGATTTCAGTGTCATAGAGCACATATTAAATTAGCCCAAGCAGCCATATTAACAGTGTGTGATAAGGGAAGTGGTTCTTCTTTATGCAGTGTCAAAGTAAGCTATGGAATCACTATCTCAAGATGTAGTGGCAGTCACCACCAACTTGGGTGACTTTAAAAGGAGATCATTAGACAATTGTGGAGGATGAAGGCACTGTACTTGTCATAATGGCTAAATAGTACTTCCAGAATCAGTGGCAGCATGCCTCCCAGTCTGAAGCTATTGCCCTCAAACTCCACTTATGGGCTTCTCATTGCCATTTGTTTGGCCACTGTGTGAACAGAAAGCTGGAATAAATAGGACTTTGGATTGATCCTGAGGATCCTTCTTATATTCTTACTGATTTCAGTAATAATAATTCCCATGTAAATGTGCAAGGGTGGATACAGAGCATTCCTGAAGAAAGAAAGTATTTACCCCAGGATAACAACCCTGAGAAAATAGTTGCTAAGCACTGATTACGTTGCCTGCTCTTTCCAAAATCAAGAGGGCTAAGGCCCTCTGTGCACACTGATCCAGGAGTACTGGTAAGTCTTACTGAATACAGTGAAATTTACTCCTGTGTGAACATACAGCTGTTTGTACTGAAATATTTGTTTGTAGCAGTTGGCATCTGAAGATGATTCACAGCATGTGGTAGATAAAGAGATGTGCAGAAGAAAATCAGACAGACTCAAGTTAGAGACAGATGTAACATTAAAAAGAGCCCAAAATATATCCTATAGCTGAACCCTGGGCCAGGCTTTGCAGCCAAAATGACAGACAGATATACTAGCAAGCTGAATGGGCTCAGAGGTCAGTCTTGGACACCTCCCTTTGTTTCAGGTAGGTTGTCCACTGTTTAGCTTTCACATGAACATTCAGTAATAAACCCATTTGTTGCACAAATCCCTTTTTTGAAAGATACTCTTTAAAGCTGAAACCTGCCCCAACAAATGAAGGAGAGGCCTTTTGAGGTCATCATGGAAATGCAGCAAATCACTTGTGTACACAGAACTTCTGCTTGTTTCACAGTCAATGAACTACCCTGCCCCCACCCCCAACTTGATCCTGCAGAAGAAATATGTGCTTGGATCTAAATATTATTACCTTTGTCTTCACAGAATTTAATGGCCAGATTAGAAGATGTTCTGGAGATTGGTGAGCAGGATCTTCCATATACCTGGAATATATGGAAATACCCTCTTGGGATTTGTTATATCCTCTTGAGATTTATTACACAGAAGAACTGTGCCCCTTGAGTCATCCTTCAGCCTTGAAATGCATTGGAGAATTTGCACCCTGTTCTCTTGCCTGGAGATGACCCATGAAAACTGGAGATTCAGGGCCAGCTCCTGAGATCTAGCAACCCGGGGTGGTGGTGGTGATGAAATCATTGCTCAAGGCTGGTTATTACTGCCATGCTATTGCTCTTGCAATTACACTTACATTAAGTCAATAATTATCTTATGTATTAAATTAATATGTTCATCACCCAATTATGATATGAGAATGTGTAAAAGAAAGTTTTAGAAAGAGATAAACTCTTCCTTGAGTATTTGTTCCTTTTCCTGTGTTGTTTAATTTAGAAATTAGATAAGATTGTAGGAGCCAGTTCTGGGCCTTTAGCTAGTTCTAGATAAACTTTCACAAAGCACATTTGTATAAAATGGGACTAGCAACTGTTTGGGATTGGGGGCTATATTTGCCTACCATGAGAGTTTGAAGGGCTGCACCATATCCCCAGATAGCCCACCCCCAACTTCACTGAAAGTCCCTCATAGCACCTAGAGGCCATAGGGACAATTTTGCTAAGTTCTGGGCATCCATGGGTTGTTGCACCTAGGAGAGGCTTTATTTTAATCAGGAAGAAAACCAAAATTTTGATTGGACCCCCCCCCCGGCCTAAAACAGTCCACAGATGGGAAATCTTTGTGAAATTGGAATTCTCTCTCTCATACACACACACTCTCTGTGTGGCTGTATGTGGCTGTTCCCCAAAACTGAAGCTAGTGGAGGACATCTCTAGGAACCTAAAAAGGGCCTTTGAGGGTTGTATGATCATCCCCTATGGCAACTGGTTTTTAAAAATTCATTTGCTGAATAATGCTTTTAAACTACATGAATGATCAACATATTTGAATATTAATGAGGGGTCAGTTAGTACTTGTGTTAAAATATACAGCCAAATTTCTTGTTTTTGTAACTGTTCGACTTCTCTATGCATTTAGCTTATTTAGCAAACTTTTGAATTTGTCTGCTAACTGCTGACATTATAATTATGCACATGCACTTCAGTCCGGTTATGCTCAAAGGTATTTTCCCTCTGGGATAAAGTAACAAAATAATTTTGTTTTACACACTGTTTGGATTCTTCAGATTTCCTAGTGCTTTTGAAATTGACCCACATCTTAGAAATTAATTTTTGGTCAGTGGAACTGGATTCTTCTTGCTTTTGCAATGGCTTAAAAGACTGACATTGTGACACCGGAAAGGCAAATATCCACTATTACTCAATTGACATAGAACTTCATAACCCTTTCAACATTTGCATATGAATATTGGTCATTATTTTAAGAAGTGTATACATAAATGGATTTCCACTGATGTATGATGTACTCTCATTTGCAGTAGTTTGAGAATTAGACTAGGACTCTGGTCCAGGAGGCCCTGCTCATCCATGTGAAATGTTCTTGATGGCATTGGGCAAATCAGACTCTCTCTGCCATAAAGGATGGCAATGGTAAGCTTCCCCTATGAGAATATCTTATGACAGGGTGGCAGAAAACAGAGTTAACTTGAAGGCACATAAAAACAACAACAACATTGTCAGCTTACTTATTCCTTAAGTAATTTTTTCCTTTCATTTTTTCTTTTCTTCATAATATTTTTGTACATTTTTAAAAAATAGTCTTGTTTGTGGGTTGCCATTTGCCATTTGGTTCACTACTGTGGAAAGAGTGGACTAAATGGGCCTTCATTCTGATCCAGCTTAGTTCTTGTTAAACTCTGAGGGTCTCCTTAGCCTTTAGATCCTTAGGTTGAGGACTCTGCGTGGGGAGTAGGGTGGTATTTGCACTCAGCCATCCCTTATATTGCAGTGCTTAACAGAATGCCTTTGTGTTTGGAATATACTGTCCATAGCACATAGCAGACATTTTATTGTAATTAAGCACACATAGGTCCTAGGGTGAATCTGTATTCAATTCATATTCTTCTGTATTGTGTTACTTACTTATGTATTTATCCATTTTCTGTTTTATTTTGTAGTCACCAGAGTACATATTGGGCCCAAACATGTCAGGTTAATTCTAAATGATTACTGGTAAATATATTTTGGGCCCTCTCAAGATCTTTTTTCTTTCTGTTTCCCTCTGTTACTGGACAACTGCCAGCTTTTTTCTTATCTTTGCTAATATTTCACAACAGTTATAAGGATTCAGAACTAATAGATAGCATTTGGCTTTCTCAAAACTGGTATGTTAGCTTTGGGAAATGGCACAGTACTACTGTATAGGCCACAACCTGCTTTAGGAGTACCTTTGGAATGGGAAATGATAAAAGCATCTTTTGCATTACAACAACTGGATGATATTAGACAAAAATATTTCCAGCTTTCTCTTACTTAGCATTCATAGAGCAAAACCTAAGACATTTGCTGAAGGCTTGCACCAGCATTGTCAAGGACTTATGGTTGCCTGTTTCTTAATAAAGAAAAGATCACTAGCACAATGTCTGTAGATAGATTTAGAGAGGAGGGAATGTAAGGCAGTTGTTAACAATTGCTTTGTACAATGGTGGCAGCAGTAGCGGAGTCTCCATTTCATGAATGGTCATTAACACAGAGCAACACTTTCTTTCCCATCTGGCTTTATTTCAGTAAATACGTCCAACACGAGATCTTGAGGGTTTCTTTCTCCCAATAGGTTGTTTCTGGTGTTTTGCCAAATGTGTCAAACAGAACCATCTGGGTTTGGGAAGGTTCTAAACTTCCCCAGGCTTGGCTCCATATGTGTCACCCGGCAGGCATCCCTTGCCCTCTCCAAGCCTGCTGTGAATCGAACTGATTGTTATTCAGGTGGGATGGCCCGGTCATGAACTGTGCTAATCAAAAAACAAACTGCACCAAAACATTAAGGCTCACACACAGGCAAAGGCCTCCCTCTGACCTCTGCAAACCAGCCCCTTCCAATGGAAAAGATTCAGGTTGTTCTCCTTCTGGAGTTCTGCACCTTCCACAGTTACCCAGGCATCTGTGTCAATCCGCATCTCCATCCAACCCCTCCCCTTGCCTTGTGCTGGGCACTAAGGTCAGTGATGTCCAACAATTCAACGTGGGAAGTCTCCCTGAGGAAGTATCAGGCCATAAATTTCACCCAACAAGAGCCACCTATCAAGTTCGGTCTTGTTAACGGGCTTCTCAGATATTAATCACAATAAAGTCTATGGCCTGCAGTAGTGTTGTGGGGAAAGAATGAAACACTTGAGAGGAGACAAAAAAAAAAAAGAGGTATTTTTCATTCCTTCTCATTTCATATTGTTTGGCTGTTAGGTTTAAATAGCATCCTTGACTTTAGGCTAATCAACATGAGAAAGTACCAGAATGCACATTATCTGTATATGCGTTAAGCATAACTACAACTGCTCTGATTGCCTTTTACACTAACGAGTAGTCTTCTGAGGAACCCTGAAATTATTTTAAAGCATTGTTGCTTAAGTGTCTGCCTGTGTTTATTCCACGTGCTTTCGTGGTTGCTAATCATTTTTGGATAGGAGAAGAGGGCAAAGTTTTCTATCTTACCTTCCAAATGTTGCTGTCATGAGGGAAAATAAGCTAATACAGTTAACTTTATATAGGATCCAGGGGTGTAACCCATTCCTAGAGCAGATGCCTTCAAAACAGTGAGAATAAGTCAATGAGACTACTCTAAGTATATCTATTTATGGAGCCAACACTTTATGGTCTAAAGAAGTCTAAACATTCCTTCAAACAAAAGTGAGAAGCTATTGGTTTTTTTGTTTGTTTGTTTGTTTACGGGTACTAAATAATACCTTCTGATTCGCATAGTTGCTACCATAATGTGCTGGCAAAATCAAAACCTTAAATATGTTTTCAGTATCTGAATACTTAAGCAGGGATACTGTGTCCTGGGGTGTCAATATGGCCAAATGTTGTTCCTCGAATGGCCACCCCTCCTTCCCCACTTTCCCCATGATATCATTTGATGGTTTCCCAACTTTAGTATGAGTTTTACCCTCTTTTGAAACACTGACACATCTCTACCATGATTGGCCCTAAAAGCTTTACATTAAAATAGTCTTGTATTTTTGGATCTACCCTTTTGCCCTGGCTCCATTTGTCACTGGTGTGAAGCCATTGAGAACTCCGAAACTGAATTTTGCTCTTAGGCCTAAAGAGATGTGTCACCCTTTCATCCAACATATCCTTATCACAATGTTCTGGACAGCCATGAACCAACTGTTTACTGGTTCTTCCCATGCAGCAGCTTCAGACAAAAATGTGAATAAAATATTATATGTGCATACATTTATTTCTTAAAGAAGTAGGCAGGAAAAAATCCACAAAGGTTTGAATAAGAAGCACACAGAGCAAAAATTAGGAAATGAACATCTAATATCTAATTCTCATAAACACCCACATCTCATATGGTAATCTTTTAAAATTTGAACCAAGTGATGGCTGCTCTATGTGGAAAATTATTTGTTTGCCATGATAATCCCTCATGTGCTGTTTCATTGCATCACTGTAAACAATGCTGGTTGCCAGTGCCATCAGAATGGGAAAACAGTTGGTCTGATATAACATGCAGCACACATACCATCAGAGAATCTAGTTGGATGAAAGATTTCTCAGTCTGGAAGAGCTAGCAAAAGAAAACCAGTCTTCACTCATTTTTTCTAAATAAATAAATAAATTAATTAAAATGCAGGTGCTGCAATTTCTGTCCCTATTTACGTATCCGTCATTCTGTACTTATCTCTGCCCATGAAAAGATGTGAACTAGGGCACTGCCTTATACGGATAGCATATTCCCAAACTGCACTGGTTTGTGTGAGAGTCAGGCACAAATATCCCACGCTGCGATTTCCCAGCCTGCATCTGGTTCTAGAAGAATAGAGAGCAATTTTTTTAGACTCTCCCAGTTTCAAAGAGTTTAAAAATCTGTTTGGTCTCCTTAGCATAGCTTGAAATGAATGAATCTGTTTGGTCTCCTTAGCATAGCCTGAAATGAATGAATCTGTTTGGTCTCCATAGCATAGCTTGAAATGAATGACGGGTGGGAGGAGGTGAGAATGGGGAGAGGAAGATTGAGTGAGAGAGAGAGCACATGCTGTGTACTGACAAAGATTTTGTAATTCTCAGGATCACACTAATACCAGTTGTTAAGACACAGGTTGGTGCAAGTTCCTAATTGTGTTTGGTGTAATGTACAAAACAATATGTCTTGATCATCTGAATGGCAAGCTAGTGTTAGAATATTCCTGGCACCACTATAAAGCAAAGCTTTCTCTTTTAGTTAACCAGTTAAGGAATGTGGGTTAATGCAGCCTACTCTTTTCTACCCCCACAGCTCTGTTTTTCTGAGGTTGACAGTAACTGACACTTTTTCTTTTGCTTAATTAAGTTGTTCAGAAGAAGGCTGGCCAAACAGTTGCATCTACGTGGGGAGTCTTGAAATGAACAGAAAGCAGTGGGTGTTGCCAACATAAAAAGGGGGATTCTGTTATTGTTTGGGTGTAGACGGGTCATTTTTTCAAAGTTACTGCTGCCTGAGTGACCACAGCCCATCAGCCAGAGCAGGAGCAGCAGCAGTGAAAGTGCATTCAGCTGCTTAAATCCAACAACTTTGGCTTTACAATATGGTGGAGGAGGGGAAATTAGCACCAAGAAATGTTGTCTGTATCTTCCTTTCTATTAGATATTTTAAAGGAGGTAGCCACTCATAAACAGTGTATGATAATCCATTATGAACTGGGTAGATCTGAGCTCCCCTCCAGTTAAAAAAAATGGGAGATGGGGGAACTTCTGTATGATAATTTTGTGTGTACTTCAAGACACTTTTGTTGGTTCATTCAAAATAAAATTTGAACTACTATGCATGAAATAATGAAGTCTTTAGAATGTTCTTTCCTTGTTGTTGTCCACACCACAGAATTTCAGTGGACACCATCTTCTTCTAAGACATGCATCAAATTGGCAATCACATTGTATGTAAGTGGGTGTGTATGAACACATGCACATGTCTACTTGGACTCTCAAACCACAGAGTTCTGTTAGGATGAGCAGAACTTGGAGAAGTTACTTTTTCTAGCTACAACTCCCAGATTAGTTGCTGAATGAGGATAGCAAAGAAGAGATGTACTACTGAATTTAATGCTTTTATCACAGTTGTATGCAAGCAGCTGAGTAAGGATGTGCATCCTTCAGAAAATATGCTGTAAATGAAAACCTTCAAGCTGTGACTCTTTGCCCCAGAAGACACTGAAACACTAATATGCAGTGCAAGATATATTTTTGATTATTATTATTACGATGATGGACCTTGATGTTGACTTGACTTATAGTGACTCTATCCTAGGGTTTTATTAGCAAGATGTATTGAGAGGAGGTTCACCATTGCCTTTCTTTTGGATATGGACATTATGCTTGCCTAAGGTCACTCAGTGGGTTTCCATGTCTGAGAAGAAATTCCAGTTCTGGCCTCCTAGAGCCCTAGTCCAACACATAAACCACTACACCATGCTTGCTCTCTATCTTCTTAATTAGGACAATGGAATATATTTGCCAGAAGCTTACATTTTTTTAGGAATCTTTAAAATAAGATGTTGATGCATTGTTGTTATTGTTGTTGTTATATGTCTTCAGGTAAACTCTAACTGATGACAACCAAATCATAGGGTTTACTTGCCAAGATTGCTTCACAGGTCGGCCTTAATGGCCAGTCTGCACAGTCCCTATATATAACTGGTATGTATCTGGCTGATGGAAACCTTCCTATGAGCAGGGCCCTAAAAGACACAGTAAGCCATTGCTTTGGAAGACTGCCTTTAAGCATTGACTATACTAATTGAGAGAGTGCTAGCATAGCTTAGTGGATTGAGCACTGTACTATGACTCTGGAGACCAGGGTTACATTTCCCACATGGCTATGAAACCTACTGAATGACCTTAGGCAAGACACATGCTTTCAGCCTCAAGGGAAGGCAATGACAATCCCCCTCTGAACAAATCTTGCCAAGAACACCCCATGATAAGTTTGCATTAGGTTTGCCATACATTGAAAACTATTTGAAGGCATGTAACAACAACAACAGCCCTAATTGAGAAGGTCAAGAGTGCAGCACATCTGGAGAGTACCAGGTTTCGGGAAAGATGAAAGGCTTAGTAAATGTCCAGGGGGTGCTATCCTAGATGATGCCAGTTGTAGAGTCTCTGTCTCTGTCTCTCTTTCTCAATACTAAATGAAATGAAATGAAATGAAAATTTATTTCTATACCGCTATTCCTATACAGATCACAGCAGTTTACAACAAAATTACAGCAAAAAACAATACAGTGCAACAACCCATATCCCAACAGTACAAACAAAACGACCCATACCAGTTAAAAACTATACAAAATGCTCTAAAACCATTTAACAATTTAAAACCAATTAAAACTGTACAACAAAGTAGCTGGATCGAACAGTATGCCACAAGGGAGAGAAAGATAGTATTAAGGCACATGGGGGAAAGCTTGACGGAAAAGAAAAGTCTTCAGATTTTTCCTAAATAGATCTAGAGAGGTGGCTGAGCGGAGCTCGTTGGGCAAGGAGTTCCAAGTCTGAGGGGCCGAGATGGAGAATGCCCTTTGTGAAGAAGACACATATCTTGACTTTGGAACTCTTAACAGATGTTTTCCGCCCGATCTGAGAGTGCAGGGCGGACTGTATGTACTAATTCCTCTTCCTATTCCATACTCAAAAAAGATTGTGGTATTGGATTGTACATACTTCGCTAGCCTTTTTCACAGAGGCTAGCCATAAAATATGTGATATTTAAGATTATGAGTTGATACATTTCTGTCATTTCCCCCTCCCCTTTTGTTTCCCACCATTAATTCATCCAACTTTCAGTAGTTAAATGGTGAATTCCTAGGATCACCAACCTGTCATTCTTATTTATCTGCTGAGCACTATTAAAACAGTGAATGCTAGTGATGCTATGTAATCACCAACAACAACATCTATAATAACCAGTTTATCCAGACTTCATTATAATAATTGTTAGCTCTTTAATGCATAAAACATGCAGGGGTAGCTGTGTTGACCACTTAACAAATACAAACAAAAACTCATCAGTGATACCTTTATTGGTCAACCGAAATGTACAATATACTTGTTGCAAGCTTTCAAAGCTCCACAGGCTTCTTCATCAAGCAACATGTTATGGATTGAAACAACATGTAGGCATTTGACTAACATCTCCATTATTATGGTTTTCTCCTCCTGTTTGGTTTGTAATATCTTGTTTGATGAAGAAGCCCATGGAGCTTCAAAAGCTTGAAACAAGTATATTGTGCATTTGGTTGGCCAATAAAGGTATCACTGATGAATCTTTAATGCATGACATACTAAGGCAAGGATTAATCAATATTATTGCACAAAACCTCATATTGTGGTAGAGGAGGTGTGAAAGATATCTTTGCCATGAAATGCTCCTACCATAAACTGAAGTTAAAATCGTGACTTTAAAAAGAATAAGCACAGATTTTTTTTGGAAAAAAATTACAATAAAATAGCCCATTGCTGGGAAGCCAATGTGGTGTAGTGGTTTAAGTACCAGACTACAACTCTGGAGACCTCTGAGAGTGTGAATCCCTGTTCAGTCATGGGAGCCCACTGGGTGACCTTGGGCAAGTCACACATTCTCAGCCTCAGAGGAAGGCAAAGGCACCCCCTCCCAACTAATATTGCCAATAAGCCCCTGTGATCACCTTAGGATTGCAACAAGTTAGAAACAACATGCCCGAACACAATATCAAAACCCATTGCCATGTTTCTAGACAGTTTTTATTCTGTTGTTACTTCCAGTGAGTCTCACCATCCCATGATATGTTTAAAATGCAAGATCCTCAGTTTAGTCATTTTGACTCCTAATGAGAATTCGGTCTTGATTTGCTCTAGGACCCATCCATTTGTCTTTTCAGTAATCAGTCATAGCCTAGGAACTTTCCTCCAGTACCACACTGCACTGTTGATTTTCTTTCTGTCAACCTTCACTGTTCAGTCTTGACATTATACATAGAAATTGGAAATATTATAGCCTATGGGCCACAGCTCCATCTTGCAGAATCCTGGGATTTGGTGAGGGATTTAGAATTCTTTGTTCTGTTATTGTCTATAAGGAATCCCAAGTACCTCAACAAATTACAAACCCCATGTTTCCATAGGATAAGACTATAACAGTAGAAGTGATAGGAAACTGATGTAAGAGTGCAGTGCAGATAATCTGAAAGAATGTATCCTAAGACACTGCAGGAGATTTTTAAAACCAGAAAAATAATTATTTATCTGTTATATACTTAAAATGTTTGTACTCTCCCCTTCAGTCAAAAAGTCTAACAGAGTAGTTTATAAATTGCTAATTTGATAGTTCCCTGCCCTGTGTCTTCTAAGATAGGACACATAAGGAAAGCAGGATGGCAATGAGGGAGAGGATATTATACATATGGTGGTGTGACAACAAACCCAAATTGTGGAAGGGTGTGATTCTGAACAGTGACAAACAGTTAAAGGTGTAGCCTTAGGCAGCTTGTGGTGTTTTAAGATATTATCAAAATGTTTAGTTAACATTTGAGTCTGCTACCTCTCCATGTTGTCCAGCCAGTGCAAATCACATGCAAATTTTATGCAGCACGATAAAGAATTCTTAAAAGCCTCCAAGTTCCAGCTGCTCCATTTACTCAAATGAGTGTGATTCATTTTGTAACAAGTTGACTAAGAGGGATGCCTTTACTCCCAGGAAAACAGAAGGCTTTGCTTGACATGGGCAGCCCAGCAAGAGTTCAGACACTGCAACTAAGGTCCAGAAGACAGAAAGTGAGATTCACAAAGACTGGACAGAAGCCATTTCACAATCCCTGGCACTTCTAGTTCCACATGGAGCTCTGCTGCTGATCAGGACAAAGAGTGCAGTTTCTTTTTGCCCCACATTCTGCTGACAAATGCATAATAAACTGACACAGAGACAAAGCCAGATTTTTTTAAAATAATAAAACCAGTTACTTGGGAGGTATAGGATAGAAGGATCGGGGATGGTCACTTTCTGCAGGTGTTCATCCAGTGCCCCTCTATTTGCATACATTTGCATGCTGTCAAACAGCCAGCTGACAGGATCTCTGAGAAGGTCTGGACTGAGCCCAAACCTGTCAGTGACTTTCTCCTTGCCAGTCAAGGTTGGCTTTGGATGCAATTAAAGAGAGAAGCGGAGTACTTTTGACATTGCAAAGAGAGAAGGAGTCACAGATGGAGTGAGGCAAAACAGAGGGGAAAGACCACAGAGCAGTCCACCTAAAACATAAAACGTTTACTGGGAATTTATTATACAGTAAAAACATACTGCTTTCACTCTTGCTTAGAATGTTTGTTATTTGTTTGTTTATGGGATCCAGTTGTTGCCAGTGATGAGCATTACAAATTGCATAGAATAATTGTGAGAACATAAGACACTGCCCTTGGCCCATCTAGCCCTGTAATATTAACCCTGACTGGCAGCAGCTATTGAGGATTTCAGGTAGCATTATTTCCTGTTGTCATCCAGTAGTCTGCCTTTTAGGGTTGCCAGAGTGAAAAGTGGAGAGGGTGCCTGTATCTTCAATGGTTGTGTAGAAAAAGAGATTTTTGGAGTTGTTGCTTGTGACTTGGTTGCATGAGAAGCAACACCCACTGAAGTTCCCTCTTCTACAAAACCATTAGAGTTATAGGAGCCCTTCTCCAACTCTGGCAATCCTATGAATCTTATCACACAGGAGGGATCCCATGCAAAAATGGGATTTGAAGTGAAAAAAACTCACAAAAGTGGATTTATTATCAGACAACGTCCAGGTTAACCCAACATTAACCCAGACAGAAAGTAGAAAAGACTCATTTGCTTTTCAGATGACATTGCTGCTAAGTTGCATTAGCACGACATTAACCCGACTAGAAAGTAGACAAAACATTATTTTTTTTACTTCCGGAAAATCCCGAAAGTAAAAAGAATTGTGTTTTGTTGACTTTCTCACCAGTTTAATGTTGTGTTAATCCCAATGTGTCTGAAAATCAATCGCACTTTTGCATGTCTTAGGTTTTTTTTCAGGTTTTAAATTCCATTTTAAATCCTTTTTCTGCATGGGATGCTTCCCATGTGATAAGCTCCTATGATTGTAAGGCTTCAGCCTGGTGCAATGACATTGGCCTCAAATTCATATGCATAGGACTGGGCTATCAAATTAACTTCCACGACCTGCCATTAACTTCATAAATAGAACTGAAACATGAGAATGTTATTGTGGAAAACAATGGCTCCCAAGATCACCCAGCCATCATGGTAACTGGCTATGCTGGTTGGTTATAAATCTGGGAATTATAATCCAAAATGTAGCTTTCTCTAGTTCTAAATAGAAAACACACTTTGTCAGAGTGTGGTGGAGTCTCCCTGCTTGGAAGTCTTTAAACAGAGGCTGGATGGCCATCTGTCAGGGATGCTTTGATTGTGAGTTCCTGCGTGTCAGGGGGTTGGACTGGATGGCCCTTCTGGTCTCTTCCAACTCTATGATTCTATGATTCTATGGATAGAATGCACCAGTAACAATGGAGCTAGCAGTTGTGTTTCATATGTTTATTCCATTTTCTTCTGGGTGATGCAAGGGTGGGAATTATGGAACCCTCACTTGTAGTAATGCACAGCCTTTAAAGATACAGGAACCCTCTCCAGATTTCTGTCTGCGAGCCCTATCCAGGATCAAGCTTTATTAATTTTCAAAATCAGAAAGGATCAAGTGTGTTTAGCATAGTAGCGTGGTGATATTAGAATGTTATAAATTCTAATAATTATTAGAATTTTAGAGTAGTTCCCTGGAAAAGAAGCTAAAGCAAAGAAGATACTGTATTTATATTTTACCATCTTTAGCTAGTTTTGTTTTCAATTTTGTTTGTTTGTTGCTATTTTCCAGTTATACTGTTGTGTCATGACACTCCCAAAGGGATATTAAGGAGGAAATATTGCTTTGTGGAGAGTTTGTTTTATACAGTGGGTTCCAGACCTGCCATGAATACTAAAATCCATGGATGCTCAATTCCCATTATTTACAATGGCATAATAAAATGGTGTCCCTTATATAAAATAGTAAAATCAAGATTTGCTTTTTGGAATATATATATATATATATATATATATATATATATATATATATATATGGCATATTTTCAAGCAGTACATAGTTGAATCTGTGGATAAAGAATCCATGGATATGGAGGGCAGACTGTATTTCTAAGAGGAGGTGCTAGTTGGAAAGTCAGGCCACTTGAGCTGGGGATTATTCTTCCTAAAACTAGGTCACAAAATTATAAAATTCAACGGTTGGAAGAAATCTTGGAAGCCATCTAGTTTGGTTCTTTTTATGCAGCTTGATGCAGGGAGTTGCAGGTGGTTTTTTTCACAGTGTGCCAGAGCCTATGTCTATTGACAACAACTGTTTCTTTCTTTCCTGAAAATCTGCCACAGACTGGCAGCCAAAAACTCATGGACTGGCATTGGTCCATGAACCACCATTTCAAGTAGCGGATCTAGTCCAAAGGAGGAATTTTGCAGTTGTTGTTTTTGTTATTTATGTATTTATTTATATCCCACCTTTCTCTGGGTAAAGGGACTCAAGGGGGCTTGACATGTTGCTTTCCAAATTCTGCATATATGACTTCATCACCTCCCAAGGTTGCGCAGTGTATTCTGCAGTTCAACAGCTTTTACCATGATGTAGTTTTTCTTAATATTTAACTGATCTACCTCATTCCACTTTCTGGACATTGTTCTCCACAGCAACAGTCAGCCATCATGTTTTCCCTTAATATTTTTTTCTTCAGACTAAACATACCCAGTTATTTCAATTGTTAATCACAGAATTAGTTTCCAGACCACACACTATTAGTATTGGTGGAATATGCTGCCTCAGAAAATGGTGGAGTCTCTGTCTTTGGTGGAGTCTCCTTCTTTGGAGGTTTTTTAAACAGAGACTGGGTGCTCACCCATCAGGAGTGCTTTGATTGTATCTTCTTGCATGGCAGAAGGGGGCTGGACTGGGTGGGTGTTGTAGTCTCTTCCAGCTCTATAACTCTATGTGGTATCCATGTATTAGGGGTCTTTATGATTATTCAGTGGAGAAGGAAAAGCATGCTTCATATGGTATTATTCCCCATCTTCCTATTTCTCATAACCTAGAAATAAGACTTGGAACTGAGAGCAGTTTTGGGAATAGAGACTACTTCCAATTATCCTTGTTTTGCATATCACTGGTTGCAACATCTTTAAGCATGGAGATAGATGACTAGGTGGACTGTGGTCTAAATTTCACATTGTTTTCTTCAAAGGCAACCCTTGTGACTGAAGGTGACTCACTTGCCTGCATCTGGGCCATTTTTAAAAGGCTGCTCTGCTGTTAGTGTATTTTCCTTTATAGATCCATAGAACATCAACTCATCCACCCACTGCCATGTCTGTATGTCTACCTGTTGGATATAGTAATGCACAGATCCAGAGTGATGTGATCAGTATCTTAGTGAATGACAGCCAACCCTACTTCTCCTTTCATCAGAGATAAATAGAATTGCTAAACTGGTGTGTAGGAGAAATAGTGGCCTGGATGAGGTCCATCTTGGCCTATCAGCTACCCACCAGTTACCCACCAGAATGCTACCCACCAACTAGCGCTAGTAAATTATCTGTGGCCCCTTCTGGGTCAGAACTGCTTGACCACGTAGTCTCATGCTTTGGTAACCACTGAATTGTACTGTTACAATGATATAAACATGGGATTGCCTTTGAAGTCCAACTGGAAACAACAGTAACTTCACAATACAACCAGTCAGTTGTTAAGTGGATGCAGGCAGAAATATGCCATCTCAGCCCTTCTTAAATTATACCACTAGCTCCTAGTGCTTTTTTGACAACAATTCCAGATGCTTACCTTTAAAGGCCAACCCAGCTCATGGCATAGGTACCTACTATTGCAGAGGCCTGCTACATAACCTCTTGATCTGAGTATTGTGTTAGTTGTGTTTTGTGGGCACAAGAAAGTACAAGTAGCATTCCTCTACTAGTGCCTTTATTTTTGCTTCTCATCTGTTGGGCATTTCCAAAGAGACAGACATATTAGTCTATTTCAGCACAAAATGGGTGGTGAAGAATTCGAAGAATACCTTTGCAACTAACTGGTTTCTTTCACCATGAGCTTTCCTGGATATTAGTGCAGTTCTTCAGTGCTGGAGAAATGAATTGATATAAGCTCATGCTGAAATAAACCAGTTAGTCTCAAAGGTGCTGCTAGAGTCCTTCTACCATCCCTTGCAATTCATCTGTTGAAAGGTGCATCACTTACATTACACAAACATGACATCTGGAATGCTCAAATGTCAAAGTGTTGCTATGTATTCAGATTGGTGAAGCTATAGATTAGTGATGGCAACCATGTTGATACAGGTCAAGAAGATCTTAAGAGATGGTCAACAGTTGGTTGGTTTGAGATTTGAAACACAGTAGCGTGTGGGGTGTGGGTGTGTTTGGATTAGGGATGGCTGTGTTTATACATTTAAAAATTCAGTGACATGTTTTCAAAGTCTGTGGCCCTCCCCTGGTTGTTTTGCATATTCTTATCAAGACACGAAAATTAAATAGTTCATGTTTAAACAGTGACGGGCACTAGAGTTTCATGAGCAAGAGACAATGGATTCTGTTGACTCCCCAACAATAAGAGACTGTTTAGCTCTGGACTGCAAGTGACTGAGCCATCTGGCCCAGATCTTCACAGTAAAACATTGTCCATGACACAAAAATGATTGCATCCACAGGACAAACTAATGTGACCTCTAAAGAAAGGCTTCCTCTGAAGCTATGATATCATACTGCATAGGAGACACCAGCACAATTGAATCTGGTCACCAAGGGTGCAAGTGAGATCGGACTATTTAAATCAAACTGGATAGGAGCCTTTTTGTCCTCTGTGGCAAATCATCTAGATCCGACGACAGCATTGAAACATCTTTTTTGATTCACTCTTAAGGCAACAGTGCAGTTCTGTTGGGCATTGGCAGACATCTTTCACTTGTGCTCAGTCCAGGAAGTACACATCCATTTGCAGAATTAGCACCTGCAAGTTTTTCTCCCAACAATGTTTTACTGATGGTTCGCCACCTGCACCAGCCTTTTTTCTTGCCATCCCAGAAACAAGCAGCCCTTTCTCCTCATGCCAACTGGGATGTCCAAAGTCTGCCACTGCTTTACAAATAAGTTTCTCAGCTTAAGAAGTCATTCACAATGATCCTCTACCTGAATGACTGTTTCATAAGGGAGGGAAAATTGCCCAGATTTTGTGTGAGTGTGTGTATGTATGTGTGTGGGGGGGGGGAGACCACAAAGAAAGGCCAGTCTCAATGAAAGAAATGTAACTTTCTAAATAAGGTCAATTTATCTTTGCTGATACAATGTTTGTTTCATAGTAGCCTTTTAAAGAAAAGTTTAATGAAGAGGAATCACACATCTCATTAAAGACTAATCCTTTTAATAAAGACAGTGCTGCTGATATGAATCCTAACTGACTTGTGGAGAAACAACTTGTGTTAATTGTTTGAGATCAGTGGAGTTTCTTTTATGACACTGAAGCTCCACTTTGCTGAAAGTTTATTAAGCATGGCTTTGAATTCCCTGCTTTTAAAAGTATCAATATAACTAGTCTTGTTCTTAAAAGATTAACACTGTGTAAGTGCTAATTATATCCTGCCATTGGCACAAAAGATCTCATTAGTTGTAAACCTGAACCAGACACACTTGCAAAGGTTATTATTATATGCTTAGTTTTAGCCTTCTCTCTGAGGCCCCCCTGCAATAGGATGGGGAGAGCTGTCCTTTGCTAAGAAAGAAAATCACCTACTTGTGACTCAACAGATGGGCCTCTTTTCAATGCTTTAGGACTAATTGATTCAGTGGCCATTTGGGGGAAGAATACTTTCCAGAGCTTTGTCAGGAATCCTGTTAACTCACCTGGGCTCCATTCCAACACCCATTTCCAAAGGCAGAGCTGGGGTGGCAGCTAGCTTCAGATCCCGGGCATCTCCTGTTCCTTGGCAAGATACATAGAAGAGAAATGTCCCCTATCTTGCCATTTCATACTTTAGGAATTTTTATAGTGATACCCAGGGCAGTCTCCCTGCTTTCCAGTGCCATTCTCAATATATCTACTCAAAGGTAAATGCTATTGATTTCAGTCTGATGCTATATTTACACTGCAGAATTAATGCAGTTTGACACCACTTTAACTAACATGGAATAGCTTTAACTGCTATGGAATTCTGGGGTCTGTAGTTTTTGTGAAACATTTAGCCTTCTCTGTCAGAGAGCTCCAGTGCCACCACTATAAATCCCAGGTCCCATAGGATGGAGCCATGAAAGTTAAAAGTGGTGTGCCAGCAGCCTTAGAGACAACTTAAAAATATATTGAGGACTCTTATCATACTCCTCAATGTGGTGCAAGGTGTCTTTATCGTAGTGTATGACTTTCTTCACCTATATTCCCATATAAGCCACCGCATACACTCAGGTCTTCTGGCAGACATATATGCCAGTCAGCCAGGACTTGGTTGGCAACTGTAACCCAGAGGACTTTTTTTTCAGCTGCAGTCAGATTGTAGAACAACCTACTGGAAGAGATTTGACAGACAAATATGCTGTCTGAATAAAACAAAGATGAGAATCACATGGTCCAAAAGCCAGGATGAGATGTCCATTTGGACGTACATTTCTTACTTAAGAATGCTTTGTATTATTAATTTAAAAAGCAGTTATTCAGTACCGACAGATATTTTACCCCAGGGTAAGAGCTAGGCTTGGATGTTAGCTGTAAATGGAAGTTTTAAAAACTAATTGTGAAACTCCTCAGAAGCAGAAGCAGAGGCAATCTGCTTTTGTACAAAGAACATTTCCTCCCCCCGCCCCTTGTTTTCCTCTTCTTCCTGGGTAGATGCAGCCTTAGCACTTGTTTCCTGGTCTCAGGGATTATGCAGCAATCAAATTCCCTGAAGAAGCTATGCATCTCCCCAGTGACACAGATCTTTTCTCTTTTTAAAACTTCACTCATTTTTCAATGCTTTCATATTCCTTTTGGTCTTTGAACAGATTTTAAATCAAACCTCCAAAGACAAACACAGCATGTTTAGACTTATTTTTATACTGAGAAAATTAAGCCTGTAAATCAGTAGATTGTAGAAAGCATTAGCAACACATAACCCTTATGCCATTTGTCTTTTTGTAGGGAGGTATATATTTAAGATATTTCAGCAACAGAGCACCTTTTGCAGGTGTGAGCAGGAGAAATGGCACCATCTGGGAAAGAGGGGGAGGTGACATCAGTGCCCATTTGCTTGGAAGAATCTTGATCAGGGGTTGGAAGTCACATTTCTGGACTATATCTTCCAAAATACCCCAGCCAAAATACCCCCAAAGCTTTGCTTATACTATAAAATGTTAATGGTCCACACTATGATTCCACTTTCATGGTGACAGCCTCTGGGATCTTAGTTTGGGGAGGTACCACTCTCTGGAAGGGAATTCTAACACCTCTCCCATACCTGCTTGAACTGGGATTCCACTGAATTTGAATCAAGACTTAAAATGGAGACATAGGCTGGGAGCAGATGGAGCAGAAAACCTGGCTTACCCCTGGGGTTTCTTGAATCATGGGGCTCACCACATCACCAGCTCCAACAAACCAACAACCAACATGCTGTCTGCACCACCACCCTCCTGCTGCAAGGATGGGCCCACCAAAGCAGAGTACAGTCGGCCCTTCTTATATACGGATTTGTTGTACACTGAATTTTTTATACACGGATTGAAAATACATGGTTTGAAAATGTACTCAAAAAGTATAAATTTCAAATATCAAACTTTGATTTTCCATTTTTTGTATTGGAACACCATTTTGCTATGTCATCATATTTAATGGGACTTGAGCATACATGGATTTTGTCTTGGAACCAAACCCCAGCGTATAACAAGGGTCCACTGTATTTACAGCTACAACCTGCATCACACCATTTTTTGGTGGTTGTTCTGCTACAAATGCAAGTGCACACGTACACAGACACTCTGCCAGCAGCCAATTGCATTCTTCATCCCACCCAGACACTAGTCCATTTTACACCCCATGTGACCAGCTGAATGACTGGCTGATTGATTGATTGATTGATTGATTGATTGATTGATTGATTGACATAGGGGCTTGGCAGACCACCATTAAGAGGCAGCATCACCCTGCCCCTGGAAGCCCTGGGTTAGGGATGCAGCAACCACATGCCATGCCCCCAACCTGGCACAAAAAGAAACCACTAAAAGCAGCTTCTTTTTGCACTGCAGAAATGGTGCCCTTTCCAGTGCCACCGCAGCTTTTCTTTGGCTCTTTGGCACAGCATTCTATACGCTGCACCAAAGACACATGTCACCTGCCATGCGGTTGGTCAGGTAGCATGACACCAGTGTGACACCGGCATGGGGGCAGGCAGCATGCAGTCACCACACCCTCACTCTGCCCTAACGCTAGCATTTTTTGCAGTCTGGTGAGGGCCAAACAGTGTATCGGTGTTCCCAGTGACACATTGGCACAACATGGTCATGAAGCCCCATATATAGCCCTTCCTCACCCCCTGTGGCCTCGAGTTGGACTGACCAATTTATTAATATTATTAAATCCATTGTATGTCTGGTAACCTGACTTGTTTGTCATCATGTGCCTTTACAGGGTGTGCAATGGACTGATGGTGTAGCTGACAATACATGCACTTCTGCAGTTGTTTTGTGGGCAGGCAACAAAAAAGCTATAGCTAGCAATGGTACTGGTGGCTTGCCCCACCCAATATGCCTGCACATGACTGCTTCTGCCAGCTGCTTAATCCTCCCCATTTTCACACTAGCACACAGTCCACATGCTGGTGAGACAGTTCACACTTTCCAGCTTGAACTGGAGCAAACAGGGATTTTTTCCCCTTTGGTGTAATGTTCTAGAGCACAACTTGGGTGTGTTTTCCTCCTGCTTCAATCACATGCATCATCTGAACAGGTAGGTTTCAAAATGAGTCAGAGCCATTTCTTTTAGCCCATGGAGATGGCCCCACAGTGCTATAATTGTATAATGTGAAAGGGGCTTAAATTGATATGAAAATTAATCAAACAATAGTAGTTTACTGACACATTTCTGCCTTAACTAAACAGTGCTAAAGCTATGTATTAGTCATCCACTTTCTAATATAATATAATACAATATTTACATTATAGAATACAGTGGTACCTCGGGATACGAAATACCCAGGTTACGAAATTTTCGGGATACGAAAAAATCCCATAAGAAATAATTGTTCCGGGTTACGAATGTTTTTTCGGGTTACGAAAAAACTTTTGGTGCTTTTCGGCGCTATTTTACACGGAATCGCGGCTTTTCCCCATTAGCGCCTATGGCATTTCGGCTTACGAAGGCTTTTCGGGTTACGAAAGCGGCCGCGGAACGAATTACTTTCGTAACCCGAGGCACCACTGTATTATATTAGGATTCTAGGAGTTGTGATTCCAAAAGTGATTTTCCCCCTGAGGTTTGTTCAACAATAGGCACTTGACATGTAGTTCTCTGACATCCCTTTATGTGCCAAAAATCCAGTCTATATAGTAGACTTGAAATGGAAATCTGCTTCTGCATGGTGATCGTATTTACTAAATTTGGGGAGAGATAGCAGTGGCGATATGGTAAACAGGAACATCTTATGAGAAAAGGAAAAGACTCCTGAGCATTTTAATTTTGGGGAAAGCTGACAAGCAGGGCAATATGAAGCACTGCTGGAGACCATCTGAATCAATGTAAGGCAGGGCAGAAGTGCCTCTCTTCTGGGAGAGAGGACTGTGCTGGTGTACCCATGAAAAAAACCAGAGCTTAGAAACATCAGCACTGTAGGCTACAATGTGCAGAAACCCCCAGCCAGCATGGCCAGAAACTGACTGGCTGCTTGTCAGGAGATTCTGTAGGTTATAATGCTGAACACTGGTTTTTTCCGACCTCTGGGAAGCTCCAACGGCATGTGATCCAAAGTATCTTGCTTGCCTAGCAAGACACCGGACTGATTCAACCAACTACATAAGCTGGATTTCTCCTAATGTACCTCATTTGTAAGTAGTTTTGGCCAATAAACACATTTCTAAAAACAATTCCCAATAATACAAGGCATTTTGAAACACATTTTTGTGTATGCTTCCCCCTAGTATGCAAATTTTAAGTGCAGATGTACATTTCAGTGTACTCATTAATTTAGATATGGCAGATAAGATACATTTACTTTGAACTGTGGCAAATTTCCTATGATTGTTGTGATTTGGCAACCAGAATCACCAGTTCAAAATTTCCAGTTTGGGGATTTGGGAGATTGAACCTCTAATGTACACATCCCACACACCACACACACACAAAAAAAAGGGGGGGGGAGAAAAGCTTCTTTCAGTAAAATAACAACTGAAAAAAATGTGTATTACAGTCACTCTCTGCTTTCTTGTCACTTCCTCATAATAAAGTAATCTCTCTTCATGCATGATGTTATGACAGAAATTGGTAGGGCAAGGGGAATGAGCAAGTTCTTTAAGCCACACTTTTGAGGGACAGTGTCATGGAGTACACAATACAGTACAGAATTATTACAAGGACTGAGCTTGTGATATTGGAAGTTGTCTAATTAGAAGCAAACATTCCTGCTATTATAATGTATAACTGGCAGACTCTTTTAGTCTGAAAGGTAGAATGCAAGCCATCTTTGTGTAGAGCACAGCCAGCATTTTAATAAAACCACTATCTTTGTATGCCTCTTCTCCAGATATTTTCTGCTACCATTTTCTGATTTTTCTCATCCAAATATCCAACACAGGCTGATTATCAAAAGCTAACACAACATGATTTGCCTCTTGATATATCCATTTAATATGTCCAAGACAGGCAGCTAGCTACTGCTTTTCAAAGGACAGTCTGACAGATCCTATTCATTTTCAAAGTAGCTTGCTACAATCTGAATAATTATCTTTCAGTTCCCACTTTCTGACACTTTTCAATGATCTGTTGACATCTGAAGAGGTATCTGCAGTCCCAATAAGAGGCAGCTGGACTTTCCACCCTGTAACATATACATTCAGAAAAGATTCAGCTACCAAATCAGAAACCACCACATGCTTTGGAAATGGTAACCTACATCTGAATTTTAATAAGGTACTTTAAAAAAGGGATTATTCATGAATCAGTTTTTTTAACGTTTTCACTATCAGAATCAGCTGAAATTTCATACTTCTGTGCAAACTAGTTGCAGATATGCCTGACATCAGATTTTGTTTCTTCTTCCTATAGTTTTACTCCTAGACTGGTGAAAAATACAAAAGTAAGGATCCTATGTATTTCTGTAATATGTATTTTAAGATGCAGTACAATGGTGATATGTGTGGTGTTTGTATTTGTGTAAGATATCCAGACTAGCAGATCTGACAAGTAAATGGGTTTCCTTAAAGCAGTCTTTCCAGATGCTCAATGGTGGGAATCATGCAGCCTTTCAGATGTCATTGGACTTCAACTCCCAGTATTCATCACCTTGGCTATTCTAACACAGCCTGCCAGGAGTTGCATTCCAACAACATCTGGAGGGCCATGTCATTCCATCCCTAAACAACTTGATTCTATACCAAGCTGTTTATGGCTCAATTAAAATACAATTTCATAATCTAGAGCCTACTTAATTTTAATGAGTTTACATACCTCCTCCTCACCACAATGAATTTTACATAAGCTTGCTTTGGAATAAAAAGGACTGGGGTGTGCATTGAGAGCCAGCATCGTGAAGTGGTTTGACTCTGGAGACTAGGGTTCGAATACTTGCTAAGCTATGGAAACCCACTGGATTAACATACTCTCAACCCCCAAACCCCCCATGATAGGTTCACCTTAGGGTTGCCATAAATCAGAAATGACTTGAAGAGATACAGTAACAAGAAGTGTACATCATAAATTCATGCCACATGTTTATGCACACTTACTTAGGATTGTGAATACTAAACACTGAACTCAGTGGGACTTACTGAATAGATACACACAGGACAGCAAGCTTGTTTTTTTGCTGCTCCAGAGAACAGGACCCGGAACAATGGATGCAAGCTACAGGAAAAGAGATTCCACCTTAACATTAGGAAGACCTTCCTGACAGTAAGGGCTGTTTGACAGTGGAACACACTCCCTTGGAGTGTAGTGGAGTCTCCTTCCTTTAGCGGTCTTTAAACAGAGGCTAGATGGCCATCTGTTGGGGATGCTTTGATTTGGATTTCCTGCATGGCAGGCAGTTGGACTGGATGGCCCTTGCGGTCTCTTCCAACTCTAGCATTCTAGGATTCTAGGATTCTAGGACAGCATTGCTATTGCATCTTTACAACAATATAGTTGCTTACAAATGAGCGGGTTAAGTAAGGATCACAAAGGCACAGCAATAAGAACATAGATGCAGTTTAACATCTGGAAATCACACAATTCCCACCCTTGATTTAGAACAGTAATGATAACAGCATCTTGAAGAACTCTCACCACAACATAAAAATATGCAGTAATATATTATTATACTGTGAAATTCGAGAATTAATATGTGCTTCTCATCAGTGGCATCCCTAGGGTTGGTGTCATCTGGTCTGGTCACTCAT
Source organism: Sceloporus undulatus (assembly GCF_019175285.1). NCBI lineage: Eukaryota > Metazoa > Chordata > Lepidosauria > Squamata > Phrynosomatidae > Sceloporus > Sceloporus undulatus. Next base: position 65,698,259 of record NC_056524.1, read on the forward strand.
GGTGTCACCCCCCCGCCCATTGACCTCCTCCCATTTCACACCATACAGAATCCTTAGTAATGCTTTTTTGCACTAATGTTACTTGTAAATCATAATTCCCCTATACGACTGAATGTAATGCTTGCAGTTCTGACATAAACAACTAGCAAAATTAAAATTATACCTTCAAATTACAATATCATATACAATACCTAAATGTATTTGCATATACATAGTGAAGATGTGGTTAAAATGATATGTTTTTAAAGATTTTTTTTTAAAAATTGAAAAAATTCATTTAAAATTTTGAAATTTGAAATTTTAATTTAAAAAATTCTGGGGGCCCTCCTTTCTTCTCCTACTGAGCTTCACCTCTATCTCTTAAAGCATTTCAAAGAGATACAGGCAAATGCCACAGACTGCCAAAATAAAGCTGCTTCGGGTCTCTTTGGAGGCATGCTGTTTAAATGATGAGTGCATCCTAAGAATACGGAAGCTGCACCAAAGCTGCACTCCGGTGCTTAGGAATGGAGTGTGGCTTTGGTGCGACCTCCGGACTCTTAGGACCCATGCATCATTTAAATAGCATACCTCCAAAGAGACCCGAAGCAGCTTTATTTTGGCAGTCTGTAACAGGCCAATGTTTCTGCCAAAATACAGGTATTTTATGTCACCCCAACTTTAGGGTGTCACCTGGTGTAGTCCACAACCCCCGCAACCCCTAGTGACACCACTGCTTCTCATCTTCAGTGTCAAGAACAGCATTTTAACATTTTTTAGTCAGTCTGCCTGTGATTAAAAAAAGCTGGCTCTTTAGCTAATGACTGATTATCATATTTCTCTCAATCAACACTGCCCCTTACTGGTCAGACAGCTGAAGAAATAAATGTTTCACTTATCTAAAAATCTCACACACACACACACACACACACACACACACACTACAAGAACATATCCTGAAACACTCTAATAATTGTACATTTGGAATGTATGAAGAAAGAACAAGCCTGTCATCTTTGTGAGTTAACAGCCTCTTATAGTATGTTCTGGTAGTTTTGACTCAACATTTTTCCAATAGCAAATATAATTCAGGAAAATTTTCTGCCACAAATTACAAACACCAGGAAACATGACAAAATGGTTGTGGCAGAGCTATCTGACTGGGGGGGAAATTATCCCAAATAAAAATGTTTCAGTTCAAGACTTTCTACAGTTCTACAGCCTGTTTGCAGGTACAGTAGTAGGTTCCTATGCACCAGCAGCACTCAAGAAACAGAGGAGAAAATATCTAGAAGATGTACCAGCAGGCCTGAGGAAGAGAGGGTGAGGATTGCTGCTTTTGTGATAAAGCTCCAGTTCTGCTCATGTTGATCCTGTGCATTAATTTTGGCAGCAAAGATCACTGGTGTAGTTTTCACTAGAGCTTTAAATGTTTCTTCTTTAGCGTTGCTAGGTTTTCAGAATAGCAGTAAGGGTCAGTTGGAATTCACAATATGTAGGGTTGACAACTAGGGAGTAACTATTAACAACTAAATATCAAATGAAAATATTGATTTCAGTTAACCTAGTCATGCAATTAACTTATTCTCCATATTTATCCATGATCCCTACATTTTAGGAAGGGACTACACCCAAAAATATAAGTTTTCTTCTCATCTTATTTAGTCCATATAAAAGGGACAAGCTTTCTGGCCTGCAAATAAGGACATCTCTTATAATAAGGGACACTTGGCAACCCTCCTTCTTTCTTTCCTCCTCACCTGTATCTATATTCCCCTTTCCCCAAAACTGGAAACTTTTAAAAGTAATTTTCTTTCTGTAGATTGTTACAATCCCCCTGCCACCACCACCACATTTAATATGTTAGTGTTACAAATTCTAGTGATTCATTGCACTGTTTCTTATGTCCTTTGTTGGTACTTTTAAAATGTGTTGATAGGAGATATGAAACTGGAAGAATTCTGCTGAAAATACTTTTGAAAAGAACTAAAACTATAGTTTTCTTTGGGTTTTGCAGACTATGTGGCTGTGATCTGGAAGAATTTATCCCTGATGTTCCTGAGGGTGAAGATACCAGCTACAGATGCAGATAAAACATCAGGAATACATTCTTTCAGAACACGGCCACAGAAAACTATGGCCACCAACCATTAAAGCAGTGGTTCCCAACCTGTGGGTCGGGACCCCTTTGGGGGTCGAATGACCTTTTCATGGAGGTCGCCTAAGACCATTAGAAAACACCTATTTAATTACAGTTATGAAGTAGCAACGAAAATAATTTCATGGTTTTGGGTCACCACAACATGAGGAACTATATTAAAGGGTTGCGGCATTAGGAAGGTTGGGAACCACTGCATTAAAGCCTTTGACTTCACGCAGAACTAAGGAGTTTATCAGACAAGGGGAATTGGAAGTATAATCCGATGGCAATCTGAATACAATCGTGGGGTTTAACGTTATTGAGCGATAACCCACTACACACAAATTTGGGCAATGGGAAGTCAGTCCGAACGCAATCATGTGGTTTCACGTTATTGCGTGATAGACTGCCACATGCAAATTCGGGCAATGGCATGCTATTTTCGGGCAATGGGGAGCCAGTTCGAATGCAATGCGTATTCACATAATTGCATGAAACTAGCAACTTTAAGTGAATGCATTTTGGCCCCACTTTCTTCTCATTCGAATTTAAGAGAAATTCCTCCCGTTTGATAAACTCCTAAAACTGTCTACAGTGACTTTGAAGGTAATTGGAGCAGTTAAACTCTTACAGTTAATGGTTTTCATGTAGATAGCATGGAACACGGTTGCAAACTGACATGGTAGATAATAATCATCCACAAAAATGGTATTCTTTTTTGAAATAAGATGCACAACATTCATTTATCAAAAGTTACATCTATGCTATTTTGCATGAACAAAGAATAGATCACATAGATAGAGAAATCAGGGACAGGTCTAGCATGGTTTATATTTTTTCATACACAGTCTTATACATAGCCATGTTAATCTGAAAATCAGTATCCAAAGGGATCTTATAGCACCGTTGACACTAACTGAAAGAATGAAGTTGGTAGCATGAGCTTTTGTATACTTGGTCCTACTTCCTCAGATGCTTGTTTACTTTGAAACCTTTGAGTGTTGGTTATGACAGAGAAGTTTAGTCCCATGCTCACAAAGGCCAATAAGCTACAACCTTTGATGCTAGGGCCAGTCCTCTTTTAAGTTAAGTGAGGTGTTGGGTGTTGGGAAACAGGAGCAATAGTGAAACATTATTTATTTTTAAAGTATTTCTGTATCACCTCCCAGTCCAAAAGGTGATGAACTAAATAAAATACAATTAAAACAATACAGAGATACAACGCACCCTTGACTTACGCGGGGATCCATTCCGGACCCCTCTGCGTAAGGCAAATAGTGCATATGCTCAAGCCCCATTGAAAATAATGGGGCTTGTGCATCCATTACAACTTCTGTCATGTGGCTTTCAGCATAAGGCACCTGCGGGCACACTGTACAAGCATTAAAAAAAAACACACATTAAAATACTCCTTAAAAACTCCTAAAGACCACCTAAAAATAATCCTAGAATCCATTTTTGAAACAGTTAAAGCATCAGTATCAGATATTGAATGCCATGAGGAACAGCAACAGCAAGTATATTAATATACCACTTACCGATGTAATAAGCAGTTTACAAAGTGTAAGCTAATTGCCCTACAGAAGGATGCCAGGCTGAGTCGACCCAGAGCCTCTGGCTGGTATTGAACTCACAATCTTATGGTTTGTGAGTGAGTGGCTACAGTACAGGCATTTAAACACTGCACCATTAGGGCTCCTTTGCCTTGGCTGCCCACTGAAGCATAAAAGAGGTGGGGCCAGCCTAACTTCCTGGGGCAAGAAATTCTACAATCAAGGTGCTGCAACAGAGAAAGCCCTCATTTGTGTATCCACTAAATTAACTTCACACAAGCTGGGAGATGCAATAGGCCTCCTCGGAAGATTTCAGATTTCTGGCAAGCACATATGGGAGCATGCACTCTTTCAAATAACTTAGCCCCAAATCATTTAGGGTTTTGTAAGTCAACACCAGCACATTGAATTGAGCTTGGAAATAGGGTAGTTCTTGCAGGACCAGTATTATATGATCTTTAAAATGCACACAAGCCACCACTGCTGCCTTTTTATACTAACTGCAAAGCCCCATGTAGAGTGTTCTCAGTAAGAAAACTATTAAGGAAGAAAGGGATGTGTCTCTTCCACCCATCTACCCACCCACAATCTGGCCCCATTCCCACCTTGGAAGCATTTGATCCTTTCTCTGACCATTAAAAAAATAATAATTTTTACACATGCTATTACAATGTGCCAAATATTACTTATGGCACTTCAAGGAGCAGCAGCACTCTATGGAAGAAGCATATCCTTGCTTGGGCCTTGTTTACACTAAGATTTTGCCCTGATTTCAACCATCTGTGGCCTGCAGCCAATGCAGCTGTGCTAGTACAAAAACCCCAAAGCAGATGACGCAAACAGCAATTAGCACCAGCAAAGCTCTTCCTTCTTTTTTCATCTTTATTCTAAAATGTATGTTATCTTCACAGACTGAATTCTGCAGACAAATCTGCAGTACTGGGGTCCATAACAGTATCACCTTAAAGAAAACAAGAGTTAAATTCAGTGTGAACTCTGGCAGTGCATTTTCCACCATTCTCCAACCCACCCCTGACCCTGCTGCCTGGCAGGGAGAAAATCAACTGGTTGATAATTCCCATCCACCAATGGAGAAAGCTTAATCTGTTGAAGTCGAAGGCACAAATATCCTTCCAAAAAAAAGGCCACAGCCCTATTTAGGAGAGGTGTCCAACGAGTAGACATATGAGGTAAGCATAATAGTAACATTATCACAGGTTGAGTTTATCTTATCTGGAATTCTGAAATCTGAAATTTTCCAAAAATCCAAAATAGTCCACATGGGAGGCTAAGATAGTGACACTTTTGCTTTCTAATGATTCAGTTTACATAAACTTTGTGTCATGCTCAAAATTATTAACAAAACATTGTATATAAAATTACCTTCAGGTTATGTATATAGGGACACAGTGTCTCAGTGGTTAAGATGCTGACTCTCACAATTATGAGATCGGCAGGTCGGCAGTTCAAGGCACAAGTGCCATTGGATGGAGTGAGTTCCCTTTACTAGTCCCAGCTTCTGCCAACCTAGCAGTTCAAAAGCATGTAAAAGTACAAGCAAATAAATAGGTACCACTTTGGTGGGAAGGTAACAGTGTTCTTTGTAATCATGCTGGCCACACGATCACAGAGTTGTCTTTGGCAACGCTGACTCTTTGGCTTAGTAACGGAGATGAGCACTGCCCCCTACAGTTGGACACGACTAGACAATCTTGTCAAGGAAAAACCTTTAACCTTTACCTTTTATTTGTATAAGGTGAATGAATTTCAAGCTGAGACTTGGGTCCCATCTCAAAGAGATCTTATTTTGTATATGGAAATACAAAAATTCAAAATATTTCTGGTCTCAAGCATTTTAGATAAGGGAGACTCAACCTCTACTACTACTACTACTATTGCTATTACTATTAAAAGGCATGTGCTTGAGACACCATTGTATTTGAAAGTGATAGGCCATCTTAAATGTTTTGTTTCTTGAATAAGCTATTTTTATTATCTTGTCAGTTGTTTTGTTTTCATTTTTTTCTTATTCTAAGGCTCCTTACAAGGGCTTGTCTTAACATGTGGGCTAGAAATTTCTTCAGTCAATCAATCAATCAATCAATCAATCAATATATTAATATCTCTCAATGAATTGATTGATTAAATATTCCTGTGTGGCCATTACCAATCTAAGGGGCTTTCTATATTGCCCTTTGGGACGTCCGGAGGACGTCCCATTTTAAAAAACGGGCGTCTCTTATAGACGCCCCTGGGCCTAGTACGGACTCCGTCCGTACAAGATGGCGCCGGCCCTTCTACATGGCCGGCGCCATCTTTGCGTATCAGACGCTGAGCGTCCGTACGCGTCGCTTGTGACGTAGCGAGTGCGCCCCTGGCGCCTCGCTACGGGAGCTTCTTTTTCCGTCGCAGGGGAGCCGTGCCGTATGGAGGCTCCGGCTCCGCCACGGACTAGCCGGCGGCGGTCTGTACCCCGCCATCGCAAGTGCTGATACAGTTCATTCACTTATACATATGTTTGTAGCCTTTCCTGTATTGTTTCAAGAAATGGCACATAATTAGATTACATTCAAGTACAGGAAGCATCTTGAATGCCCAGTCTGATGATCCAGATGTTACTATGGTGGTCAGAACACAAGGAATTTTGAAATCTGGTGGGGATATATATATATATATATATATATATATATATATGCTCTCTCTCTCTCTCTCTCTCTCTCTATATATATATATATATATATGGACAAGTCTTAGAGAAGTAAATTGTTTCAAGATATGTTGGTTGTTCAATGAAGGTGATAAATGAAAATAAGAAGTCTAACTGTAATATTTAAAGTTTAATGTTAGTGGTTGAATATTGTTGTTTGTTGTTATTGTATGTGTGTGTAATAAAACTTATGTGTGTTTTATAACTGGTAAATAATTTTTAAAAAAATATTAAAAAGAATACAAGGAATTTTATATAAAAGGTGGAGATCTGATATAAGGTCTCAACCCAACCCCATTAAATAGTTGCCTTAATGAGGCTGAGACAGGACATGTCTGGGGACCTCTCTTCTGGAATGAAGAGAACTAACAGACTCCAGTGCAGCCTCAGATAACAGCAATTTTAGAAACATTTAAATTAACAAGGATATTTGCCTGGAAACATGAATACTTAAAACAGTACATTTACAACTGAATTAAACAAGAGTGGCACGTGCTCACTCTCTGAAATTAAAACAGATTTACTTCATGCATTTTTAAAATGCCAGTCTAAGAAAAATAGGAAAATTGCAAAATTGTTCAAATAGCTAGTTAGGATGGATCCAAACCAAGTTCATCAAAGTTAAGTTTATTTAAAAAATCAAACATTTTAATATAAAAAATTAATATATACTATATGTATTATACCATATTGTGTGTGTGTGTGTGTGTGTGTGTTGTGTTCTTTCAAGTCATTTCCAACATATGGCAACCCTAACGCAAACCAATCACAAGGTTTTCTTAGCAAGATTTGTTCATCTTATGCTGGGAGAGTGTGACTTGCCTAAAGTCACCCAGTAGGTTTCCATAGCCAAGCAGGGATTTGAACCCTGGTCTCCCAGAGTCCTAGTCCAGCTCTCACACCACTACATCATGCTGGGACACACACACTATCTATGTGTATAGAATTCAGACACATAATTGTATTAGTCTGGGATATCACTATGTGAATACAGTACATCTTGTAGTACCTTTGAGTAACTCAGTGAAAGCTGTTGTAGCATGAGTTGTCATAGACTTGCATGCATCTGATGAAGTAGTCCAAGTCTATGAAAGCTTATGCCACAACTTCTTTCACTCAGTTCATCTCAAAAGTGCTACAAGATCTCTCTCTCTCTTTCTCTGTGTGTGTTCCCATAGATTTCAATGGAACCTTCAGTGGAACTATTTTATCTGGATCAATTTGACAATAAAAAAGGGAAGTATTCCAACAGGATATTTACTCATCCTTGAAATATTCTGATGCTGGGGGTCCCAGAAAGATCTGCAGGTGAAGGCAATCCAGAGCAGTGTGTTCCTGGAAAACTGGCAAGAGAAGGCAGTTCTAACAGTTCAAAACTAAGAATGGATCTGCTGAGTACCTCTGAAATCTATTCATTTTCATTTTGTTTAAAAGACAGAAAAAATATCTTGCAGTCAAAAATCTAATCATGTCAACACATTTACATAAAAGGAAGTCCTATCGACCACATTGAAACTTGATGGAATATATCCTCGATTTCACTGTTAGGCTGCAAATCTTTTTCCCCCTGGAAGGAAGTCCCATTGAAAGCAAAAGAACATTCTTTTGGGAAAACAATACATAGGGCTTCACTGCATAATAAGAAAATCATTGCGTAGGTTTCATAATCACTGTCCAAATTTCAGCAAAACATATAAAATGAGAAATGGATATTGTTCTACTATTCTGTAAAGAAACCAATACAGAAGAAACAGTGGGAACAAGAGACTCTGAATAATTGGAAAGGAAGAGCAAAATCAAAATGAAACATTTCTATGAAGAACCCAGACTTTACTTTTTTACTACCTTGAAATTGCTCAAAGCCCTTGTCAGGTGAAAAGACAGAGGTTGTTAGCTGTTGGTTGTATTGTCCCTAATTTTTGCTCCCTGTGCCTCATTACTGCCAGGTAGTTTGTTCATGCAAGCCAGAGTTGGTTTCTAGAATAACAAGACCTGTACTGTCTGTGTTGAAGTTATATTCCTTAGAGAATACAAAACCTCCAGTGGAGAAAAGGGGTGGGTTCTCTTTATTAAGTGCTGGAAATCAGCTGAAATGTAAATGTGTATTCCTTTCTTACAACATGCCTAATTACCCATAAATGTCATTAAGTCGAGAAATGTTTTCCACCAAATTAACTTTGCCTCGGCTCGTCTAATTAGCTGGGGATGCTGTAAGGTAAAACTTACCAGGCACTGTTGTAGAAAACATGTTTTAATGGGTGGTTTTTATGTTAACTGGCCTGCCGAACCAGGTAGTGCTGTTGTCAAAACTGAACATGATCCTAGCAATTAAATACAATAGCTCCATGCTGTTTCAAACAAAGATAATTTGACAGCTCAATCACAGGCAGAAATGTGGCTGGCCTAAACTTTCTGAGGGGATTTCCAGATGTTCGGAGGGTTTTTTTTTTTAGTTCTGAACATGTTATAATGTACTGGGCTGAATGGGTAATACACCAGACTTTCCCTTTTCTGCTATCCTGATGGACATTTTATGCATTTTCATGGCACTGTAGAATGGGTCCTTGGAAATCCAGGAAGTTTTGGAATCTTCATCCACCTCATTATTGATACTTGGACCTTTTTAATGCTAGTAGCACTACAGACTAAATTATCCTCCTCAAATTGATATCCTCTGAATCCGTTGGACTACAGATTCTATCATCCTTTACCATTGGCCATTCTGGATACTGAGTGGGAGAAAACAAATCAAACAAAATGGAAAGCCCAGATTTTGTGGTGGATTTTAAAGCAAATTTTCTGATGAAACTATAACAGTCACTTAAAAAGGCTTCATTGAAATGTACGTAGAGAGATCCTGTAGCACCTTTGAGACTAACTGAAAGAAAGGAATTGGCAGCATGAGCTTGCCTAGGCTTCAGTCTACTTCCTCAGATTCATTTGGTGGAGTAAACTGAAATCTATGAAAGCTCATGCTGCCAATTTCTTTCTTTCAGTTAGTCTCAAGGGTGCTACAAGATCTCTCTACATATTGATTGTACATACTAACATGGTTATAGCTTTGAATTCTAGTATTATTTTCAAGTTCTCAATACGAGCAACAAAGAACTCGTTCTATGGTGCTCGTATTGCGTCCGCTGAGTCACGTCCGGCAGAGTTGTTCAGGGTGGTCAGGGAGCTAACTCAGCTCCCTCCTGCCCTGAACCAGATCCTTGAACCGTCTAAGGCCTGCTGTGACCTTTTCAATGACTTTTTTGTGGATAAAACTTCTCGCATAAGCGAAGGTCTGAATGCCGACGTTAATGCAGAACCTAGGGTAGGAGTGTCCAGAGCCTCCGTGGACTATGTTACACTGGATCAGTTTGAGTTGGTGAGTACCGAGGATGTGGACAAGATCCTCGGAAGTGTTCGGAAAACGACCTGCTCTCTTGATCCCTGCCCCTCGTGGTTAGCGGCCCAGGGGGGACCGGTGGTAACGACATTGTTACGCCGGATAATTAACACCTCTCTCAGGGAAGGGCGATTTCCATCGGATCTTAAATTGGCCATCGTAAGACCGATCCTAAAGAAGCCCTCCCTTGACCCCCTGGTACATAATAATTATCGGCCTGTTTCACTGCTACCATTCTTGGGGAAGGTGATCGAGAGAGCGGTTGCAATCCAGCTTCAGGCGGTCTTGGATGAAACGGATTATCTGGACCCATTTCAAACTGGCTTCCGGGCGGGTCACGGGGTTGAGACGGCCATGGTCGCCTTGGTCGATGATCTCCGTCTGGGCATCGACAGGGGAAGCGTGTCCCTGTTGGTGCTCTTGGATATCTCAGCGGCTTTCGATACCATAGACCATGGTATCCTTCTGGGACGCCTGGCTGAGGTGGGGATTGGGGGCACTGCGCTTCAGTGGTTCCGTTCCTACCTCTCCGGGAGGTCTCAGATGGTGCAGCTGGGGGACGTGTGCTCCAGCGAGCGGGCCCTTAAAATCGGGGTCCCTCAAGGAGCCATCCTGTCCCCCATGCTATTTAACATTTACATGAAACCGCTGGGAGAGATCATCCGGAGACATGGGGCGCGGGGTTATCAGTACGCTGATGACACCCAAATTATTTTCTCTATGTCTCCGACTGATGCAGTGACTGGGGATGGCGTCTCTCCTCTCGTGGCCTGTCTGGAGTCAGTAATGGGCTGGATGAGGGAAAACCGACTCAAACTTAATCCAGAGAAAACGGAGGTACTAGTGATAGGTCCCCCTGGTCCAGGAATGGCGGTGGTTCCACCTGTCCTGAATGGGGTCACGCTCCCTGTGAAGGATTCCGTGCGCAGTCTGGGGGTGCTTCTTGACTCGTCCCTTCACCTGACTGCTCAGGTGAATGCGACGGTCAGGAGTACCTGTTATCAGCTTCGGCTGATTCGCCAGCTGCGCCCATATCTGGCCCAGAGGGACCTTGAAACTGTTGTACACGCTCTGGTAACTTCGAGATTGGATTTCTGCAACGCACTCTACATGGGGCAACCCTTATACCACACTCGGAAGCTGCAAGTAGTGCAGAACATGGCAGCACGGCTGGTCACTGGCGTTTCCAGGACCAGCCATATAACACCGGTGCTTAAAGATCTCCATTGGCTGCCTATTCGCTTCCGAGCTCAATATAAGGCGTTGGTTATCACCTATAAAGCCCTAAATGGCTTGGGCCCAGGATTCCTGAAGGACCGTCTCTCCCCGTACATTCCGCCTCGCACCCTCAGAACATCTGGGCAGCAACTCCTGAAGGTGCCTGGGGCAAGGTTGGCCGCTACGGCCAGAAGATCCTTTTCCACAGCTGCCCCAGCCCTTTGGAACACGCTGCCCATAGAGCTCCGCTCATCTACCACCCTGGCCCAATTTAGGAAGGGACTCAAAACCTTCCTATTTAATCAGGCATTCCCCGACTAAACATCCTATGGGCCTCCCTCCTCACTCGTGGCCGTGAGGTTGGGCTAAGGGGTTTTTATTGTTTTTATGATGAGATGTTGTTGTTTTTAATCTGTTTTATACTGTATTTGCTGCACTGAGGTGCATTTGTAAGCCGCCCTGATCTATTTGGAAGGGCGGGGTATAAATAAAATTTTATTATTATTATTATTAAATATACAGAGAAAACAAAGAGCCTCAAGCCCTATATAACTCTGTTCTAATATGCATTACATCTTTTAAACACATTAGTAATCCAAATTCAAAATTCATACTAGGACAATACTTTTATTAAGAGAAGCAGCCACATTAGCAACTGAGTTTTTCACACACTGCCCTAGCTCTTAAGCACAATGGGGAAGACAAGAAAAAGAGCTAACAATGTTAAATGACCCAAGACCTAAAGTCAAATTATAAGGCCAAATGACCTAAATTCATTTTCTAGCCCTATCTGGAATAGACTTACTGAATCAGTAGGATTTATGTCAGTGTTGATTTACAATTCAGCAACTGATTCAATGGGTCTACTCTAGCTGGGACTATGAATTGGATTTAGGCCAAACTGTTTTCACTTTTAATTTAACTCATTATTTCTCTATATTAACATCTGGTAGATTGGGGGGTATATTATGACACTGATCAGAGAGCTTCATAATACCCAGTGAAGCAAAACATTTTGGGCACAATCCAACACAGAGTTAACTGTGTTTAAACCCACTGACATCAGTGTCTCTCTGGGTGACAGGAGACATGTTTTTGCATTTATTTTCCATGCTATAATAACTTCAGTTCATATTGTTCAGCTGGAAACATGTGGAAGATAAGTAGTTTGGACTGTCCATATTTTACTTTCTCTGTGGCACATAGGAAGTTGATTCATGTCATCTATATTCCAAGCTGGTCACTGCAGATGTATGCTACAATATATGCAGAGTGTGGAAGTGTTATTTTTTCAAACATTATCTCCAAGAATCATTCACACACCAGACAGCATAGCCACTTGGAAGAGTATTTTTTTCCATGCTCTGCTCATTTGCCATGATAATTTTTGCAAGTGAGGATGGCTTCTACATTTTAATTTACTGGATTTCAAGTCATTTCCAGGAGATTGCTCTAATCCATCACAAATTTGTCATGCTTGAACATCACTAAAAGTAATGATACAAGGTAGTCATGACTAATGTCAGTTCCATGAATTCAAAGGAGCCTACAGCTGAAATCTAGATCTGTCAACTCAGAATTAATTTCCATTGACATCAATGGGAATAACTCTCAGGTAGCAGTCTGAGCACTACACTACAACTGGAGACCAGAATTTGATTGTCACTCTGCCATGAAATTCACTGGGTGATCTTGGGCAAGTCACATGCTCTCAGCCTCAGAGAAAGGCAATGTCAAACCTCCTCTAAACAAATGTTGCCAAGAAAACCCCATGATAGGTTCACCTTAGGGTTGTCATAAGTCAGAAATGACTTGAAGGCATACAACACACATGTATATGAAGAATTACATTCTCAAGTACAACTATCCTTACCTTGGACCTGTGGGGTTTTTTTTGCAACATTCAGTCATCTTTACCCAGATCCACAATGGAATGCAGGAATCTCCACAGCATAATAATTCTGAAGCAAAGAATTTGCAATATTGTGTTGATTAGGAAAAAATTATCCCCTTCCCCATCTTGTCAGCACTTTGGGAAACAACTTTCCCCAAACTTGTGCTCTCCCAGGTCAGAATCAGCCCTACCCTTTGTCATAGTGAGCCAGTTGCTTGATAGCAAATGCCAAGAGGTGGCAGCAGGGTGCTGGATGACAGAGATCTGTGTGCCACACTGCATACCCCTTGTTAGTTTGCCACCTTCAGGTGCAGTGGAGGAAGATGCTCTGTGGCCAGTGCTGAAACCTTCATGCTGCCTCGAGGATTCTGGAAGCTGGTAGTCCAAGAACGTATTTTTTTTCCATTCCCTGTGTCCTACCTGATAAGAAAGTGATACAAAACTGTCCTAGGACTTTTCATCTTGTTATAGTGTGAGGACTCCATTTTAACAGCCATGACAAGATCCTATGGAAACCTGGGACTTGCTGTTTTTGTGTATGTGTGTGAGTCAAGTTATTTCTAACTTATGGCAACCCTATGGCAAACCTATCATGGAGTTTTCTTGGCAAAATTGGTTCAGGTTTTTGCCACTGCCTTCCCCAGAAGCTGAGACAGTGTGACTTGCCCAGGGTCACCCAGTGGGTTTCCATGGCTAAGCCAGAATCCAAACCCTGGTGTCCATAGTCCTAGTCCAATGATCAAACCACTATGCCACACTGCTACTTAGGGAAAGGTATTTGGAATTCTCAGCCAGAGAGCTCTAGTGCCTCACCAAACAACAAAGCCCAGGATTCCACAGGATGCAGCCATGGCAGCTGAAGTGGAATCAGAGGACTATAATGAAAGGGCCCCTGGTGATACCTGTTGACCAGTTTTTCTGCCTCTCAGTTCAGATCTTCTCTTGCTGTCAGGACCACATGCTTCCTTGCTCATCTGGGCTGGCCCAGCCTCATTAGGAAAGGATTTTGTGCATGTTAGTTAATTGAGTCCCATCCTCACCACCTGCCACTCGCAAGTCTCATCTGTACACTAACTGCCTCTAATTGTCATCATACGGCGGGCTCATGGCAACAACTTGAGAACAGATCCCTAGCAGTACGGGTGCCGTAGGGCTCTACAATCTTCTAGGGACTGACAGTGCGGCAAGGAGCAGCAACTGTAACAATTTGTCAAGGGACCAGATGTTTTGAGCAGAAAGAACACCCTAAGCGAACATCGGGCACCAAGGTTGCAATGTTTATTGCCCTGACTGATGCTAATATAGAAGTCTAAAGCATGTGAGGCTTTGCCAAGACTCCAAATGAATGTATCTTGTAGGCCCTTTGCTGTCTTGCAAACACTGTAAATTGTAAACAGGGGGACCAACTACAGTGACTTCAGCATACGTGAAGTTCTACAGCTCATTAGTCTACAGTTCAAAAGCTCAGAGGGAGCTGCATCACTAGTAACATTTATAGCCAGAAGTGTGCTGCTAAAAGCATGCTCTAGAGAGAAAATTCAGTGCCAGCAGCAGGTCACACGAACAAAAGTATGGGCCTTGGACATCTATAATATTTCCAGGATAAATGAGTGACACTCTGTATGGTTCAGTGACCTATAACACAGATAACAGTCTTTAATCTTAAATTCAAAGCATGAGGGTTAGGAAAAGAAAAGTTTTCTTAACACACAGAGTTCAGAGTTATAAAGCTTCTCACTACTGCAAAAATAATAATCATAACCATGTTCAACCATGCCCTATGAGGAACAAGAGGAAACTGGATTTGTTTAGCCTGGAGAAGGGAAAGTTAAGGGGTGATATGATAGCCCTCTTTAAATATTTGAAGGGATGTCACATTGAGGATGGAGCAAACTTGTTTTCTGCTGCTCCAGAGACTAGGACCTGGAGCAATGGATTCAAATTACAGGAAAAGAGATTCTATCTCAACGTTAGGCAGAATTAATGACAGTAAGAGCTGTCCAACAGTAGAACACACTCTTAGAGAGTGGTGGAGTCTCCTCCTTTGGAGGTTTTTGAATAGAAGCTGGTTGGCTATCTGTTGGGAATGCTTTGACTGTGTATTCCTGCATGGCAGGGGGTTGGACTGGGTAGCCCTTGAGGATGCCAACTCTATGAATAGCAACAACAGTAACAACAACAGTATTAACAAGAAAGTAATTTGACATTTTGGTTTGGTACTTTCTTCCTTTCTTCATCACTCCTCTGTTCCCCTATGCCATGATATAGCTTGTTGAGGGGTTTTGTATGGCTTGCAGTGTTATCTGATTAGCCTGCAAAAGAGTTTTGTAAAATGCCTTCTTAACTCATTGCATTTCCTTTATCATCACCCACAGCAGCAGCAGCATCTACTCTTCTCCTTTGCTATGTTTTTGTCTGAGTGAGCCTGATGATGGGTTCTGTTAAACTCAGTGGCAGCTGGCAGTTTCTGTGTCATTGTGCCGGTACCCCTGTTCCAAGTTTTTGTCTACACTTCAAAGGAGTTATCCCCAACATATATTCAGCACCTTATATAGTGCCTTTAAAGTTGAGACTAAAACCATCTCACCAACCATCACTGGTTAATCTTTAGAACTTGCTGCTAAGTGAGGTTTTTAAAAATAAAAGTTTTGTGTTCATGTTCTCTGATTCAACTGATAATTTTGTAAATTTGTTTCTAATTAATCTTAACTGTCAAAAATGCAAACATGTCAATGCCTCAACATTTGATGGCAGGTTTTTGCATTATGTATTAATCTGTGTGTTTTTTTTAAAGTAATACCTTGGAAAGCCAAAGAGCACAGATTGCTCTACAGAGAAGATGAGCAAGAGATTTTATTTCTTAACAGCTTCACAGAGACATCTCTTTCCCCCATTATGTTTCCTCCCTTCCTCAGACTTTGAAAAGTTCCCTGGAAAGCACTCCTAACAATCTTTGTTCAAACAATACCTATTCAGACATTTTCTTTGCACCCTTTTGTCCCTAAGCAGTCTTCCCCAAACATATGTTCTCAGATGTGAAAGAGTACAGTTGTCATCAATGCTCATGCTGACACTGGAATGATGGTGGTTATAGTCCAAACCATTTGGAGAGTAAGGGCAGGATTCCTGCCACAGAGACAGCCAATAATTTGGATCATTTTGGATTTTCCTACCACTCTTCCTGCAGGTGCTCCTGATGCTGGATCTCTTGTTCAGCACTGAGAGAACTCCTGTTCAACTTGGCTATAAGGGGAAAGGAAGTAAACATGAAAAGGATTTGCCATCCCTGCAGTGATGGCACCACCAGCTGCCCCACTGAAAACCATCCACACTCTACAATTATAGTGTTTTGTTCCCACTTTAACTGCCATGGCTCCATCCCATGGAATCCTAGAATTTGTATTTTCATGAGGTACATTAGAATTCTCTGCCAATACCTCTAATACTATAGAACAGGGAGTGCATTAGAGAATTCAAGGACCTCACCAAACTACAAATCCCAACATCCCATATGATAGATCCACGGCAGTGAAATCAAACTCCTATAATGGTGAAATGATACACTATAGGTTACAGAAGGCTTCTCACTGTCTTGATGGTTGTTCACTGGAACTGAAAATATCCCATTCCCCCAAAGATTATTCATATCTGACTTTCTTTCCTTCCCCTTCTCTTCTACTCCTGTGGGTTCATCTCTCTTTGGGTTACCTCATCAGCTGCACACATTTGGGGAAATGCTTAAATTTTATTTCTTTGTTTATTTCTTCTTCTTGCCTTTGAAATAGCTGTCTCCTCTATCCATCATGCCTCAGAGCTTGCTGGTTTGACCCTGGTTAAACAAAAAAAAGTTCAAGATGTTGTTGCTTGGACACCTTCAGCCCACCATGTAAATAAATGTTGAAGTAGAATACAGGATATCATATTGATCTGAAACAAAAGTCTTTTGAAACATACTCTTTAGGAATCCATTTGCTCTTGTTATCAATTTTAATGGTGCCACTAGGGGAATTTTTTATTCTGAAGGTATAGTCCTCATCTTATGTGACACTGATTATCTACAGCCATGATGTCTAAAAGAAGGGACAGTTCCTAAAAGCAAAGCAAAACAGAAAAGGAGACATCTGGTAATCAGTCAGTCCAATCACTCGGAAAACTGGTGACAGTTAAACTTTTATCAGGGACAAACAATGAAGCCAATGTTTTTGGCTAAAATGCACAGGTGTTAACTGTTTCCACCACAGCCTTTATCTTTTTATTGTAAAAAATGTGCCAAGGAAGCATCACTACTCTGAGATAATAGGAGAAATACTTTTAAGGTTTACAGAACTACTCAACCCATTAATTATTTTCAACTGGTACTTGCATGAAATACCAAAAGCCATACAAAATGACAGGGCACTATCCAGCAGGAATCTCACAGAAATGAATTCATTCTAAAGAGGGTTGTCCAGAAAAGTATCCAGATAGGTTGCAAAGTCTCTCCCTCCCTACACCCTCTCTGACATTTCTCTTTTAAAGACACACGAATCATTCATTCATTATAAATTCCATTTATACAAAAAGGTTATGTAGCTTGATCATAAAAACAATAGCTGCTGCATTGATTACAATAAAAAGAACTCTATGCATAATACACATATAAGCAGATTTCAAGAAACTTGCCTCAAAAACTCCTTTGTTTAAAATCACATGAAATCCACTCTAGTTTGTTGGCATGAAATCGATGTTATTTCAGCATGACAATAGCTTTTGTAGAAAAAATATTATTGTAACTCAGAAGGTTTAGGCATTTCAGTTGCCTCTTTTCTAGTCATTCCCTTTTAAAAAAGCAACCAAGCAGCCCTTTGGATATGATTGTTGAACGTATTGGTTGGGGAATTCTGTGAGTTATAGTCCAAAACCTAACATCCCCAAACTCTGCTTGAAGAGGTTGCTACATGAAAATAAGTGAATGGCTGAACCATGATAGATGAGATCTTGTAGCACCTTTGACACTAACTTAAAGAAAGAACTTGGCAGCATGAGCTTTCATAGACTTAAGTCTACTTCCTCAGATACATCTGAGGAAGCAGACTTACGTTTATGAAAGCTCATGCTGCCAACTTCTTTCTTTCAGTTAGTCTCAAACGTTCTACAAGAGCTCACTACATACTGATTCTACAGACTAACACAGCTATATCTTTGAATTCTACTGTGATAGACGAGTTACACATTTCATCTTCTGCCTTCACTAAACAGTGCTAAAGCTATTCAGTATTTCTCTATATCTTCATGTGTGTGTGTGTGTTTACTTATATAGGCTTCATTTTTATTAAGTTATTTTTCTTCACTGGATTATTTGGGGAGTGACATTTCTCCCGTTTGAAACTTGCCATCAGTTTAGGTTATAACTTAAACTTTATTTCACTGTGCTGAATCAATATAACAAATAGTCTTTTCTTTGGGGAGGTAAAACGAAGAAAGCCAGTGATGGCATATTCAGCCCTTGTATGCTGCAGCCCAGCCAGAAGGCAGCCACGAGTCCAGCATAAACAGAAGCAGCTGGTCGCACAGCATGCAGTGGCGGGACCACGAAACATGGCAGATGCAGTTTCAGCTGTTAATGGGTACAGAGCTTCAGCGTCCAAGCCTGGGTCACATGAAGGACCCATTTTAACTATGACAGGACACTGTCAAACTGCCATTCTTGCTGCTTAAAAAAAATCTGTCATATCTTTGTAACAGCAACCCCCTAGCCTCAAGTTCAGAGGATAAAGGGATTTTTAAAAGAACATGGCGAATTCTGTTTTCAATGGAACAATGTTCCTTGGGAGGAGGGAGAGGAGAACCTTCACTATATATAAATGCAGCAAAACAAAACAAAATTCAAAACAAAATCACTTAAAGGAAATTACATTTCTCTGTTTAAAAAAGAAATTTCATGAATGTACCATTTAAAGTGCAAGTACATGGGATACGAAGTAATACATCCTGAATTCAAGTAGAAATGATGGTGAATTGAAATGAATAGAGAATAAAGTTTCATGAAATGTATTAAAATTATGGATTGCTTTAACATTCCTAATAGCTTTTAATAGTCACCGTGCTTTCATTTTGTAAAATAGTTGCAAAGTTCTATTTACTGTAGAAAAGCTAGTTTTCACCAACAGTGCTAATTAGCAATACAATAATCCCAAGTGGACACATAATATATGGAAGCATATAGTTTAGCATGGAGAAAAAGTTCTTAAAGTGCTAAACTTTTAAAATCTAATTCTCTTTAGCCAAAACTCAAATGTGCCGTACTATATAGCATTTCTATTTGTGTGCAAGACAAGAAGCTTAAAGTAGATTTGCATTCAGTATATTTGCATTCGTTTCTTATGTGTACGGTATGGACTATGTACATAACTGTGCAACACTATAAGTTCTCTAAACTGTCATTATAAAGGCTTCTAACAATAACATCTTAATATTGTTCTTTGTCATGGTAATCTTTAAGCGATCGAGCCAACACACAAATGCACACAAGGAACATAAAGACACACACCAAGAAAAGAGATCAAGGAAAATGATGACAGTGAGCAAGCAATGGCTCTGCAACTTAAAGAGCATTTTCTATAGATCTTTTTCATTGGAGGCACTGCGATGTTTGCTAAGGGATCAGTGGCAGGCATTTGCAAATCATTATATACTGAAAACCTGCTGCAACATTTCTTCAGCCCTGGTGTAGGTGTCTATAGAAACAGATTAAAAAGGCTAGCTGGGTAAAGAGATGGAGCGAAACAGCTATCAAGTTAACAGTGTCCTTCTAAAAGGCAAGGATTGATAGTATATTTTATTTGTTTGTTTGTTTAGTTGGCTGTTTATTTTTCAAAATGTTTTTGCTCTACTTCACAGTTTTCAAAGTTTGTTTTTATAAAACATCTAAACTTACAATTTAGGAATAACAATTTAAAACAATAACCTAAAATACCATCTATAAAACAGTTTTCAATAGGGTAAACAGCAGGTAAAAAATAAGGTTGCAGTCCAATACATACTTGTATGGGATAAATGCCAAGTGAAGCTGATGGAAATAGGGGCCCGGTGATACTGGAGGGCAACAACAGGTTCTCTAGTCATGCTTGAGAGAATAATAGAAAACATGGTTTGGATTGTATTATGTAATATTGCCTATAAGAGGCAATATTGCTATAACAGCATTTAAATCTCCTGGATAAATATTTCAATAAATAACAACCTCGTTTGACATCTAAAAACCATTATGTTCTGTGAGACTCTGGTCTGTAAACAGGGCACCACTGTGACATGGCACCCTTCCCAGTTACAACCCATCTGACATCTGTTGGCAGGAGAAGCTAGAGCAGAGACTGGAATGGTATGTTTTAATACTAACCATTCCATTACTTCACCTATTGTCTTAGAAAACAGTAGTTAAATGAGAAAAAACTTTATCTGTAGACATGTAGGCTGGATATATTATTGGCTAGAATTATCTTAGCACTTTAGCCACACATATTTGGATATTAACAGATGTGAACTCCAAATTAATAGTTGTGTGTGTGTGTGGACAGCTTTTATCAGTGTACAGTCAGCTTTCCATATCCATAGATTTTTTTATCCTTGGATTTAACAATCCCTGGTTCAAAATACTCATATATATATATATATATATATATATATATATATTCTAACAAGAAAGCCTTGATTTTGTCATTTTATATAAGGGACACCATCTTACTCTGCCAATGTATTTAATGGGACTTGAGCATCCACAGATTTTGGTATCCATGGCAGGTCCTGAAATCCAACCCCAAGGGATATCAAGGGGTCACTGTATATTCCTCAATGCTGAAGAGTGAATGCATCTACTGCCTTAGCCATTTCCCTGTTCCAGAGATCAATAGACCAGGCTTCAACAGAATCAGCCAAAGTTCCTCCATAACCGGATCACCACCATCCTGCCCTGCACAGTTAACTAGGTCCAAAATCTGTTCTGCTGCATGGGTGGTATCAGACTCTACTTGGGACAAACCCATGGTTATCATGGAGAACATGAATTCCTGAGGTGCTCCTTACAGAAAAGTCTCTGTGTGGATTTTGAAGTCTCCCAGCTCAACAAGCCAACTACAACAGCATTGCTGAGACCATGTTATAATGTGTATATTTTTATGCTGTGATCCAGCCTCAATCCGCAGGGAGAGGCAGGAAAATATTTTTAAAAATTATTTATTATTTATTATTATCTCAGGAAGGGAGACTGTTGAGAAGCAGGGTAAGCAGTAGGCCAACAGAATCTTTATTTTGCACAGCCACCCATCTTTAAATACATGCGTTCAAACTCAACAGACTGTGGGATGGGGCACTTGGTGAGGGAGATGGACTCCCAACAGACCACTTTTAGTCCACCTCCCTACCTCCCCCTCCTTGCTTACTGCTCCACAGACAATCCGGGTGGACAAAGTTGGAGAGATGTCACACACACCCCTCCCACCAGCTCACTGTGATACAAACAAGATCACTATTCATCAAAGATCAGGTCTTGGATCAACAGTGTTTTTCCATTCACTGATTTGGTGTTAAGCAGCAGCATTTCCAAAAATGTCTCAAAAATCACACCATTCCTGGAGAAGGGGAGACTTTAGGAGCCACAAAAGTGGATTCTGTAGGCCACATTTTCCCCATGTGTGGTATAGGACCAAATGTAATATATCCCCCAAACTGTCTGCCTAATTCTTCAGGGCAGTGATAAGGAACCAGTGGCATCACTGCCAGGGATGCAGAGCGCACTGGGTGACACTCCAGAGGAGGGGTGACACCCAATTGGACCTCCCTTTGGGGCACGAGGGGTCAATGCATGCCCTTCTTGGCTGCTCCGCAGTCAAGCTTTCTTCCTGGAAGGGAAGCCCAATGTCAAAACAGCAGGAGGGGTGAATGCCGTATTTTATATGAATCTTTGAAAGTGATATTTGAAACAAACAGTAGTTGTTCAAAATATTTAAGAATCACAATATCTTTGTATGGCACATTTGTGCACATACATGTATTTTGCTTTAATGGGGGCTTAGGGGCCTCGAAAAAAAGCCCTGGCACAAAAATGCACTGTCCCCATGCCTCTCTTACAGTATTTAAAACACACACACACACACACACACACACAGGGCATCATCTTATTTCTATAGCAAGACAAATGACTAAATTATGACCTCCGTGTGTTTCTTATTGAAAATATACTGGACAGTTGTGTGCTTTTGCTTAGCTCACACAACATAATAGATGTGCTCATCTTTGTCTTCTACTGGTTTATCTGCATCACAGAAGAGCACAAACCAAACTTAAGGAGGCATCATAGGCCTTAGATTACATTCATGCCATGCCATCTACTGTTTTAAGGCTGTAATAGTGTACACCTTTGCTGTTGTTGTTGTTGTTGTTGTTGTTGTGCCTTCAAGTCATTTCCAACTTATGGCGACCCTAAGGCAAACCTATCACAGGATCTCATGCCAAGATTTGTTCAGAAAGAGTTTGCCCTTGCCTTCCTCTATGGCTGAGAAATTATCATTTGTCCAGTCTCCCAATGGGTTTCCATGGTTGAGTGAGGATTTTAATCTTTGCCTCCACAGTCATAGTCCAGCGTTCAAACCATTACACCACACTAGTTCTTTGAATGAGAGTAAATTTATTGAACACCATGGCTCTGAACCCTTGGGGAACAGGTTCCTTATGGTGTGCATTTATGTGTGTGTATGATGGCTTGCAAGATGATGGCTTGGTTGCCACTCACACCATGGCTGACTATTCCTTTGGAGCACTTCTGTCAGCCTATATCCAAAAGCTACATGCCTGTGGGTGATGAACATAGTTAGCCATGAGAAATACTTGATGCTTGGCTACAGTTTTAATAGCACCCCAGGCATACATTTGGCCAGATTAAGTGAACTTCCATCACTTTCATCTTTGAAGATCAAACTAAACAGAATATGTATTTCCTCTAATTTTCCCTTGTACGGTGGGATTTTCTCAGAGATACAGCTCTCAAACATGTTAATTAAGCTTGTGTTTATTTTACAAAACAAAGCACAGTAAGTGCAAGATACATTGGTGAGGAAAATCCTGTGCTATGACAAACATCTTTCCCCAAGTAAGGAAACTTATATTCTGAGAAATATGGTAAGTGTATCATGTGGTTTATCCCAGAGAGCTAATTCAAATGTAGCATTTTTGTCTTCACAGGAACACAAATGGATTTTAGAGGCATGAACAGAAGCTGGCAAGGGGCCAGTATGCTGCTTAAGGATTTTCCATGTAGGTATTCATTTC
Organism: Sceloporus undulatus; assembly: GCF_019175285.1. Lineage (NCBI taxonomy): Eukaryota > Metazoa > Chordata > Lepidosauria > Squamata > Phrynosomatidae > Sceloporus > Sceloporus undulatus. The sequence goes on from NC_056524.1 coordinate 65,721,443, forward strand.
AGTCACACTGGTTGATGGCCCAAAATATCACAGAAGAACCTCAAAGATTTGTGCTGCAAGGCCAAGATTGTAGAAAAAAAAACAAGAAAAAAGAGTTTGCAAATAGATAGACCAGATTGGATAACTCCCCTCAATCAACCAAGAGGTTACCCTGAAAACCCTAAACAGAGAGATGCTGTGGAGGGTTTACCACCTCACTGGAGACAGTTATAACTGTAGCCATAAGGTACTGACATTTAACCAAGATGATCCCTAGACTCATCACAGTAATAGAAAAACGGCAAACAATTCAGCCACAGCACTCCTTTGCCCCTCGACCTTCCCCACTGCTTTTTTTTGGGGGGGGGGGGTGCATTTCAGGCTTCCAACAGAAAAATCCAGTCAGCAAAACAAAAGGGATAGCTTTGCAACAATCCAAGGACACTCAACTGCAGAAGAGGAGGGGAAAGGCAAGCTTTCCCCTCAGAGCAAAGATCACTCATCACACATCCCACTTGCCTACTCAAAATGGTAGGCCTAAAATAGAGTTAATTGGAAACTGATCAAAGAGAGACCTTCCTAGCCTTTTAGAATGCATATTATAGCCTTTTAAATGTAACCAGTTAACCATTTCCTCTTCAATCTCCTGCCCACAATTGCCTTCTGATTTTAGAATAAGCTGCCATGTGGTAAACAGCTACTGTACTATACAGCACTCAATAGGAATATCCCCACCCACTCTCACTTTTATTTTCCTGTCTATATGGCCTTCATTATTCCACCAGTCTTTACATGTTGTCTTAACATATGCACTTCCTTGTATGAGAACTGAGGGCTCGGTGTGTGTGTGTGTGTGTGTGTGCGCGCGCACACACTTTTTTGAGCATTTGCTTGCATCTGTCCAAACATGCTTGTGGCAAATCATTTTGTTGCTGTGCCAAACAAATTGGGGAGTGAGGATGAAGGACCATAACACCTCTTGATGAGTCTATCCACACCAGACCACTGTCACAGTTTGAGACCACTTTGGCCATCATGGCTCTATTCTATGGAAACCTGGGATCTGTAATTTAATCTTGATACTACAGTTCAAGGCAAATCTAGCACTTCTTTGCATAAGCATCCCATGTTCAGTGTTTTAATGGGTTGAGCTCATATGATGGTCTATTTTGGAATTGCTTTAACATGTCATAGATAAGGATGATAATACACAAATGTTAAAACTAGACATACAGTAAATGTGCCAATACATGTGGTATATGAATTTAAATTCAATAGAGGGGCATATAGAACATGCAGATAGGCTCATGCTTCACCTGTGGCCCACATCACATGTAAATTGGACCCTAACTTAGGTTGTGTATGGTTTCCCTGTCAAATGGTATTCTAGATGGAGTGCTGAACTCCAATTATTGCCAATTGTTTAAATATAATGTCCTCGAATGTGAACACAGAAAGGAAATGTGAAGGAAAGCATTGAAAAAAGAGAAGAGGAGAGGAGGAACAGAGAGGGAGAAATCTGAAGAACACAGGTCTAAGGACCATACAGGCATATTATTTTCTATCTCTAGATAAGGGTCAAGGAGTGTGTGATCATCCAGGTTTTGTTGGATCACAACCTCCATCATCCCTCACAAATGGCCACCCTGTCTAGGAACCACAGCTTCAATAAGAGCCATAATTCAACAATGTCTGGAAGACCACACATTCCCTGTCCCTGTTGTAAGGGAAAGCCTTGAGACTGTGACAGGATAACTGTTTTGAACACAAGGAAAATCCTGCCAGCTGTGCCTTCTATTGTCATTGCAGCATTTTACCCTGGCAACCCTTAGGTCACAAGGGAGCAATGAGAGTGAAGAAGTGGTGTGCAGGGTAATGGAGTTTTACATATTGATTTGGTCTAACCCGTTAATTCTTCAACTACAGACCTCTAGTACTCTTTGTGAAGTAGTTAAGAAGCCTGTTTACTAAGGGTCAATAATGAATATAAAGGGACACTTTCAAAGTGCCTCACCAATTCCAAGCAGTGCTCAAGGGATATGTAAACACAGGGCTCAACTTGAAATTCTTTCAAATTTCTTTGAAAATTAGTTTCAGATGTATTATAATGAGAACCGACTGCACAAAGTGTTTGTTATAGGTGGCAGCTAATGTGTTAGAGATGTGTTTCAGTTTGTCAGGGTTTCTTTAGCATGTTGAGGATTAATCATTCTTGGAATCCACTGTAAGCCCTCTGAGGATGTAGAATGGTCACAGCTTCATAGAATCATGGAAGGGCAAATGGATAAACAAAAGAGATGGTTCATTTTCTGTCAAAGATAAGGATATCCAATCACCACCAATTTGCCATAAATCAGTCCAAGCTAGACACGTCACATATGTAACCCATCAGACATGTATCAAAACCCACTTGTTTGCAAAAAGTTCTGAATGGCTTAGACAAGCAAACCAAGACATAACATAGCATAAAAGAGGGGATCATAGAAGGTGTTGTATAGCTATAGCAGTTGCAATCTGGACAGCATTCATGAACAAGGCTGATTTATATCTTTGATGCTACTCATCAAAGATACAAATTGTAACTCATTTATATCTTTGATGCTGTTTTATTATATTCAAGCTAAACACTCACAAACACAGCCACCTTTTAATCTTCCAGGGTTGAAAACAGTTTTTCTGTGTCAAAAAAGAGCCCATAAAGTGGCCACGCAGGCAGCAGTGAGAACACCATGGAAACCTCAAATGAGTAAATTATAAAATGAGTTTTGTCTGCAGGCTAAATAACACTTTTCAAGTTCCACTGATTCACTGATGGGTGGAAAGCCTTGAAAGAGAAGGTTTTTAAGTTGAAGCTTCATACGCTTCCTCATCTCAGGGCTAATCTAAACATGAGTGTAACACTAAAAATTGGTGCACATTTTCACACTTTCACATTAATGGTTAATTGTATTCACTTTCCTGTGCAAATTTGCATCTGTTCATATCTATTCACCCTCCCTCTGCCAAAAATTTACACCCATCCAAAGCAGATGGACAGGCACATGTACAATAATGTGCATTTGTGCACATTTCTGAGAATGCTCTGCTAAAAATGGCAAAGCTTTTTCCTGTGGAGTTTAAGGAATTTTTCAGGCCCCTCCCACAAAAAGACTGGAATGAGCATCATATTCTATTCAACTAGAACTTTAAACCTGTAGATTAACCCTCACAGACAACTGATAGTTTGTGGCATTTGCCTGTATCTCTTTAAAATGCTGAAGAGATGGTGTGAAAGTCGGGGGGGGGGGGGGAATGGGCCCCAGATTTTTTTTTAAAAAAAAATAAGTTTTACAATTTACAATTTATTTTTTTAATTAAAATTTTATTTTAAAAACATTACATTTTACCAAATTTTCACTTCAATCACATGAAAATGTGTATATGTAAACAGATTTATTCTGTGTGTATGATATTGTAATTTAAAGATCATTAAAATTTTCCCAGTCGATTATGTCACAACTATTACAGTTAGATTCCGTGATATATCAGAATTATAATCTATGAGTAAAGTAGTACCAAAAACATTACTAAGGATTCTGTATGAGTGTAGTATGGGAGAAGGTCATACTGCACCAGATGACAACAACCCTAGTGATGCCACTGAGTCAGCCCCAGTGTAAGCTGCTTGCCACTTGAGCTGTCCTCCTGTCTTATATTTTAACTACATCCTTCAAAGTTTATCAAATACATGTTCATAAATTCTTAACTCTAGTAGGTGCCTAACCACTGTAAAACAGTTATTCAGTCTAAAGGGGAAACTAACATGGCTTTGCATGGGCTAACCAAGCAAAATGTTTTTGGACATTATCAGACAAGGGAATTTGGAAGTATAATCCAATGGCAATCCGAATGCAATCATGGGGTTTAACGTTATTGCGTGATAGACTACCACACACAATTTTGGGCAATAGGAAGTCAGTCTGAACGCAATCATGGGGTTTCAAGTTATTGCGTGGGAGGTGATCACACGCAATTTTGGGCAACGGCAAGCTATTTTCAGGCAATGGGAAGTCAGTTTGAACGCAATTTGAATTCACATAAATTCGCTGAACTAGCGAATTCATGTGAATGTGTTCTGGCCCCACTTTCTTTTCATTTGAAATTAAGAGAAATTCCTCCCATGTGATAAACTCCTTTGTATTGTCTTCACCTCAGGAAATTGCTTCCAGAAGAACAAGCTCACACTGTAAAGGTTACATGATATATCTTGCTCCCTAGAATGGCAAGAGACTGGGGAATGCGTTATGTAACAAGGACTGGGAAATGGTTGTTTACTTTAAAGGAGGCTGTACATGGCAAACAGCCTAGCCTAAACATCTATCACACTTGTTAGCTTGATGGGATTGTCTAAGCATGTGTGCTTTGCAGTAGTGTCTTTGCAATCTTTACTATCTACATAAGAATCTAAGTTCGTATTCCAGGACTCCCATTCTCTTCAGATTCTAGTCTATCAGAGTGGAGGACAGAAATGCATTTCTTTCTCTAAACTGGATCCTTTATTCATCTGCCCTTGTCTTCTAATTTATCCTTAAGTTACTGGGAAAGGAAATTCCCCTTCAGGGCTTTTGCATTCTACAAAACCCTCCCTTGATAAAATGGGGGGGGGGAATTGAATATAACCCATAATTTTTAACACTCCACATCACAAAACAAGAATCAGTGTGATATTATTTATTATTTTATTATATAGTGGCAAAGCAAATGTGGTACAGTAGTTAAATCACTGGATTGGGACCTGGGCACTCCAAACTCAACCATGAAATCACTGTGTAACCTCCCCATCTCTCAGCTCACATGTTTATTATGAGGATAAAGAGAGTAGTAGAAGGAAGGCAACCATAAATTCCAGTCTGAGTATATTAGAGAAAAGGATGGGTATAAATGTGACTGATAAATAATAAATATTAGCACAACAATGCCTGGTAATTCTGTCTCCTACTGGTGTGCCTTCTAAGGGAGACTCTTAAAATGCTTTCAAGTCATTATTCTTTTTATTTTTCAAGATTATACTACTGGATCAGTTTGGAAAATTTGCTCCCACAGTCATCTCAACTGCTTTTAGTTAAATATACTGTATTTAACCAATGTAAACCTAATGTCAACACTTTGTAATTTCAATTATTTGAGAGAGAGAGAGAGGATGCTTTGTGATAAATGCTGACTTGTATGCAAATCAGCATCTAATTGTATAGTACTCCCCTGTGGTTCTCTGCATGTTGTAACTTTACAGATGTTCTCAAATCACTCCATGGATTATATAAAGAAAAGACAACAATTAAGGATTGTCTTGTTTAAGGTCCACATGCACCATTAATTCCTGCCAGCTTATGTGCCTTCAATCAAGCAGAGATTTGATATACATCTGCTTCTTTTTTTTAACACCATCTTTCCAAGAGAAACAACATGATACTTGTTTGCTGTTTCTTTTCAGAATTAAGAAACACTTGTTTCTTTTGTTCACCAAACAATCATTTCGTGGCTGGAGAACTGCCAGCTAGTTCTGCAGCTTGTCTGCAACCGAGGGATGTATTGCCTTGAGTAGGTGTCAGTCGTGGGTTGGATGGGAGCGCATCTGTTACTCTACAACTAGGGAGGAGCTATGTCTCTGCACAGGGCACTGATGGTACTATCTGGACAACTGTTTCAGCCCTGACAGATGAGACTGTTTGCTAATATCATAGATCAAAACTTGTAGATGTAACTTTTGTTTGGACTCTTAACTTCCAGAATCCCCTGGTGATCATAGCCAGGGATGATGCTGGGTAGGGGGTTTGGGGGGTTGTAGTCCAAAAGTAACTTTCCCAGGCTCTGCCACTGATATTTCCATTCACTGAACTGGTCAAATAACAAAAATACCCTCCATTTTTATAGGCAATTTAGATCAAAACCTGTTTCTTTGTTGATAATCCAAGGGATTCGGTGCTAACTGGAAGATGCAACGAGAAAGGTGGAAATAAACATCAACTTGGCTCAGCACTTTTTAAATACCATTTCTTTTTTCAAAAGTATCAACATGACTTTTTTAAATCCAGTTTTATTGTCTCACATGACTGCAGTGAGTGAGCATGCCTTGCAAAATATAAGCTAACTGGCGACACCTAGATGTTCAGTTTACTCAAGCATCATTTGTAGCTTAAAAGGAGAGGCAGATGAATTCTTTGCAGGCCAGATGTTGTCAAGAGATGGCCTCTCAATTCAGAAGGCTAGCCTTATGTAAGGGGACCTGGTTTGGGTAGGAGGGCTGAGTGAGGCCTGAACAAGGAGGGAATTCCCCTATGCAGGATGAACAAGGTAATTCTGTGGGTTGGATTCGGCCCGAAGTCTGGAGGTTCCTTTTCTTGCTTCAAAACTGGGTTATTTCCAGGCCTTTCCAAGGGTTCTTTCAGTGCCGAACACTGATACATATTACTGCTGTAAAGGCAAAGGTAAAGTAGTCCCTTGACATGAATGTCTAGTTGTAGCTCTGTAGGGGGCGGTTGTTTGGGGAGACTTGTTATCTTCTGAAGCATAAAGAGATTTTGATGGGGGAAGTTTCCAAACCAGCAGCACCCTTCATCAGGGGTGGCAAAAGTGCAGTCTCTCAGATGTTGGATGGCAACTCCCAGCATTCTTCATTCATGGTGATATTAGTAGAGTTGTTGGAAGATCTCATGACTCTGTCAGAAGACGTCCTTGAATCCTCAAACTCAAAAACTGGTGAGGAACTGGCTACTACTGCTGATCTGCAGGGACATTTGAAGCTGCATCCTTGGAGTAAGATAGTTGAGCTTCAAAGTCCAAAGTGAAAAGTGGACTCACTCCTGGCCAGCAAGAATGATGCTTGGTTGGAGGTAGCCAACTGCCTAGTTACAAGAAGGTGTTCAAAAACCTTGCAGTGTCTGATCTGACTAGACTGTATTTAACTTTGCCTCCTGAAACTTCCACGCTTGTTTGTTCTTTGCAACTTGATGGATTGGATCTTGGACTGTTTTACAATCTCACTACCCAGAGCCTCATAATCCCTTAGGAGGCTGTTTTCTGAAGGCTGGGCCTTGCAGTATCATTGGTTCCAACATAGACCAAAAGGAAGGGGTAACGCCTGACGGTCAGTAGGCTTGACAAGTCTTGCCAGCCTCACTGTTGAATTTGTGCTCCGGGAAGACAGCATACCTCCTGAGACATTTTGACAGGGCCACAAACCACTGATTCTGTTCTCCTCAACAAGGAGTCACCCATAACCACTACATGCCTCCTCCAAGGCTTCATTCTCCTCCAGCAGCTGATTCTAACAAGGTCTTCTGCACTTTGTCTAAGGACTGGCCCTGCTGTTCTCCCTTGTCATCCCCAATAAGGAAGAGAGAGAGTTTCAAATTGTAGATGCAAGCTCACAGAACAATTGCTGGTTTTCCTACTTCTATATATCACATTTCTCCAGCTGTCTACCTCCTGTGTATGGGAACTGACCTTCTCCCCAGAAACTTCTTGTGTGTGTTCCCCACCCAGGACCATCCATTCCACTCTATCCAGGAAAGTCTCTTGCTCCTGAATATGCTGAGGTATACATACCCAAGCCTCCATCTCCTAGACTTTCTCTTTGAAGAGGGCTACCAACTTGCACTTGCTGCAGGTGAAGTTACCCACATCCATTGACAAGAATATACCACAGCTGATACAGTTGACTGCAACAGCTCCTTCACAGTCCATATTCAGTAGTAGGCACTGAAAGGGGACTCCAGGCTTCCCCCTCAAACTCCCACACTAAACCCTCAAGCAAAACACCCCTGTTTTCCAAGCCTGTTCTCCAAGCTCCAGAGCCTGAGAAAGTTTCAAGAAATATGGGGAAAAGCAAGAAGCAATGTAACTCTGCACAAAAAAAAGTGTAAGGGGAGAGAAATAACTGCTGGGATGGAGGCAGAAGGATTAATAATCGCTGCAGTGTATATGCAATGTTTGTCTTCTTGCTGGAATACATCACTAACCACACCTGTAGCAAGTGCAAACTGGTAGCTCTCTTGGAAGAAAAAGTTAGTGCACTACAGCTATGTGTGGTGATTCTTCAGTGGCCCAGAGAACAGGAGGATTTCCTGAATAAAATACAGTGAGAACTGATCATACAAAACCAACAGGAAGAAACTATCAAGTAAAGTGAAAAAGGCTGTAAACATGAAGAAACACTGGAGGAAAGCCACTGTTAGGGGAAGACCATACAGAAAGAATTCAGAACCTTTTCAACCAAGCAATCACTTCCCACATGTTCAGGAGAATAGCAGCAGTTAAGATTTGTTCATGGAGTTTTCTTGGCAAGAGCTGTACAGAGAAGGTTTGCCAATGCCTTTCTCTGAGGCTGAGAGCATGTCACTTGCTCAAGACCAATCTGGGTATTGAACCCTAGTCTCCACAGTCGTAGTCCAACACTCAAACCACTATGAATCATGAAGTGTGATGTCTTCCTGGTGCATGCATCTGGGATATCACTGACAATTTGCCAAAATGCATCAAGAACACATATCTATACTCCTTTCTTCTTATTCATGTGAGTACCAATGACATGACCAAGAATACCTTCAAGCATATCATTTCTATGAAACTTGGTCAGAAAACTGAAACTGTTTGAGGCACAGGTGGTATTTTCATTAGTTATGCCAGTGAAGGATAGAGGACCACACAAGGTACTAAAAGAAAATGATTGGTTATGTAGATGGGAGAGGTTTGGCTTTTGGGACCATGCTCTTCACTTATTAGACAAAGGACTACTGGCTACAGGTGGGCTGAACTTCGCAGAGACTGGGAAGAATGTATTTGAGAGCAGCATGGCAAGTCTGATCAAGAGGGCTTTAAACTAAATTATTAGGGGAATGGAAGTGATAGCGCAAATATCAATCCAAAGGCAAACTCTGTACACAAGGATATGAATTCTAGAAGAAAAGGTGGTTGAGAGAATGTGATCCACAGAAAAACTAATGAATAAGAACAAACAAAGTTTCAAGTGTCTATAAATCAATGCAGAATTTGGGTAACAAACAAGATGAGCTTGAAGTCTTAGTGCAGGACATGCCATTAAGTGATTATTCACAAAAAAGAAAACAAAGCATCAATGGTACACATGAAAAGGACCTTTGGATTATTGTTGATCATAAATTGAGCATGAGCCATCAGTGTGATGCTGCAGCAAAAAAGACACATGTTGTTTTAACCCACATTAACAAAAGCATTCTTACCAAGTCTAGGGAAGTAATAGTCTGACTATATTCAGTGCTAATAAGGCCTCATCGGGAGAACTGCATTCAGTTTATTTTAAGAAGGATATAGACAAGTTGGAGCAGGTCCAGAGAAGGGCAATGAGAATGAAAAGAGATATGGAGAACAAAACGTATGAGGAATAGTTGAAGGAGCTGGGCATGTTTAGCTTGGTGAAGAGAAGACTGGGAGGTGACATGACTGCCCTCTAAATACTTCATGAGCTGTCACAGTGAGGAGGGGGCATGCCTGTTTTTTGCTGCCCCAGAGGGTAAGTCCAGGAGAGTAGATTTTGATTGAACACTAGAAAAAACTTTTTGACAGTAAGAGTTGCTCAGCAATGGAACCAATTGTCTAGAGAGGTAGTGGATCTTCTTCTCTGGATGTCCTCAAAAAGAGGCTGGACAGTTACTTGCTGGAGATGTTAGCAGAAGATCCTGCACTGAGCAGTGGGTTGAACTAATGGCCTATGTGGATCCTTCCATCTTTACGATTCTATACTATTACTCTATGAAATTTGTGAACATATTTTATTCCAGATGTATATTTCTGTTCTGGATCAACTAGATCTAGAACTCTTGACAGTAAAAAAACGAATGAAGACCCTGGTATCTGCTACTACTGTGTACATATCTGAACATAGTTGAGCCCCACTGAGACTGCTGTTTCTCACATTTTGTACCAAACTTGCAGAAGGAAAACTCCAGATTTGATACAAAACAACTGTTAAAAATTAAAATAATTACCTGAAAATGCTGTACTTGTTTCTCTCAGCTAATTAGGCAATCTGCCCAGGTGTTTAGCGCCAAGACATCAACACCTTAATTGGAATAGCATTAATCAAAAGCAGAAGTCTAGCAATAATTAACCATGTTTCATTACCATAATCCAGTCCCTTTATTATATAAGATTCACAAATTACTTGAAGTATCACAATAACCTTGTTAATGATTATTTCCTGGCAAAATTACAAATTAGCTTTTTAATTACATGAAAGCTGAAGAGTCAAAGATTCTATATGGATCATTCTAATCGCATATGAATTATTAAAAAGTAAGGGGAATACTGATGATTTTATTTTTAAAAAGAAAAAATGAAGAAACATACTGTACTTTATGCTATTTCACCCTTTGTGATGTGGGTCTCAAGAGGCTGAATTACCATCCACTAACCTCACACATATGAACATACGCCATGCTCAGTGTAGCTAGAGTTAAGCATTTTAAGCTCCCTTCTTGTCAACAAAGAATTATCCACATGCTTACATCTTTATCACCAAAACCAGTGAGGCTTAAAGAAACTGAACTTTTGTGGGATCATGTCTCCACAGATTTATTCCCATGTTCATGGTCTGATAAAGTTTATTCAGAACTTGATCACACTGGTAGCAATCCAGTCTTAATGTATTGGTACAAATTCTGCTGCCATGCTAGCTTCTCTGTTCCACATTGGTCATTATTTTTAAATTTAGACTCATCTTCATCTACTTTTACTTTGAAACCCTTTGGTTTTTCTCTTCAACTTTCTGGAGCAGAAACTTTTTTTGAGAGATCTAAACATTATTTTCATGCACAGAAAGGCTGCAATCAGCTCTTGTAGTTGAGCTGTAAATTACATGATTATAATATTAGCATTGATTTCCAGAACGCTGGCATGCTATTAAGTGATTATTCACAAGAAGGAAAACAAAGCAGGATTGAAAGCATTATAACAGTGTGGCCCAATCTGGGGAACCACAGGGGTTTAATTCTTCAGACTACTAGAATAATTTGTATAGATGATCTTTGCTTTTGTTTTTTCAGTATGAAGAACAACTTTTCTCCTAACTATAGTGCTGGTTAGTATTTGGATGAGAGACCACCAATGAATGTTATGTGCTGTTGAATGTATTTCAGAGGAAGGAATGGGCAAAACCACCTCTGAGTATTCTTTGCCTAAGAAAATCATATGAAATTCATTGGGTCAATCGACAGCTTGAAAGAACATGCACACACATAGCAGAGATCCTGTAGTAACACAGATGCAGATCTGTCCAAACTTGATGGAAAGCATGGATTCTTACTTGCATGATATCCTAAATACAGGTTAGCAGCGACATACCAAAACTTACTCTCAGGCATGCATGGTGGTGCATGAACTGACTGGCAAGTAGACACCAGAGGTCTACAGGCAGGATCTGGCTATAAGAAATATAAAGTGGACTCCTTCAGACAAATGTGTTCAGAGATTGCTAGAAGTTCTGGCATTGTTGCTCTAGTTCTCTTTTTCTTTTAAACGTCCAAATGACATTTCTGTTGTCTAGGACTATTTTCTGGCATTTCCCAGTACCAATGGCATCATTTTTTCAGGGAGAAAAGAATTATTCTTTTATCCTTCACAAAAAATGGCATTTTCCTTGCAGAAAAAAAGTTCCCAGCACATTAATTTTTTTAAATGCTGTTTTCTGTGCAGGAAACAATGAAGATAAACCTAGTTCAGGTATTTGTTCTCACAGTGAAAATAAAAATGGTAAAAGTATTCATTCCAAAAAGGGGCAGTGAGAAAGGAAAAGGAAGTAATCTAATGTTTTGCAGTAATACAAGAAATCTTTAGGGGGGAAATGAGGAGACAGTTTCACTAAGCAAAAGCCACAAAATGCTGTCTAAGCAGTCTCACAGCTACAGGATTCTGTGCTACAGGGGTGGAGTGGGGAGGACAACAGAGGAGAAAAGGGGGTGGTAGAATGGAGTACCTTGAAAATGGGTATGGCTGGGTGGGTTGATGAAACTCTGAGAAAGCAGACTCCACATTAAAAAATGTTGAATGTAGGTCCTACTTGAATCATCTCTGTCTCTCAAAGGAGACGAAAAACATGTTGCATAAAGTTGCTGTTATTATTGTTATTTTCCATCCACTTCAATTTATGGTGACCCTATGAATGAAAGACATCCAAGACCCCCTGATCATCCAGTGCCTTGCTCAGGCCTAGCAAATTCAGGGCTCCAGTTTCTTTGACTGAATCAATGCCCTCGTAATGCGATCTTCTTCTTTTCCTACTGCCTTTCACTTCACCAAGCATTATCATCCTTTCCAGCAAAACAAGTCACACCATCTTATGACATGTCCAAAGTACACAGCTTCAGTTTAGGGTTGCAAAAAGACAGTAAAAATCTCTCCTAAGTTTAGAAGGACGTTTACATGATGGGTTCATTAGTTTTCACAACATAAAAAAGACACCTTTGGGGATCCTTTCCCAACCAAGTGTCCTCTAGGTGTTTTGGTCTACCACCTCCCATCATGCCCGGACAACATGGCAATGCCATGCTGACTGAGAACAGAAGCTGTTGACCCACATATCTGAGGTCATGAGCTAAAGAAAGCTGTATTAGAATGCAGGCACTTAAATGAATGTGTTATTTGGATTTCTTTGGGTACTTGCCCATTCTTTATGCAACTGTCACAATAACCAGATAGATAAAATAGGTCTGATTGTCATATTGGAACAACTCCTGGGGTTCCAGTTAAGGTTCTGTCATTTCTCTTAACAGTGCCAGTTTTCTAGATGTTGGATTACCAACTTGCACTGTGCCCTGCAACAGCTGTTGTTGTGAAATGATGTCAGTATGTTTATAGCTGGTAAACCAATAGCATCATCTTCTGCTTACAGGGGGTAAGAGAGCAATCACAATGAAATTATTGTTTGAGTTTTCTGTGTCATGAAGGGCTTCAGGGGTGCCTCCCTTGCCTGAGTCTCCCTTGGAAGGAGGTAACAGGAGGCTTCTGCACTGGAGAACATTTTTGTTTATTACCAAATGCACAAGTCAGTAAAAGGCAGCGCTCACAGTTATAACACACTGAAGTCTAGCACTCCCATACCAATTATGTTAGTGGAACAGCCTGCACCCCAGAATTTTGGAACATTATTTTTAAAGTTATCTTTAAAATAGTTATTACTTGTTACATCCAGGGTAACACACTCTTAATATGTTAATTTTTAGTTACATCATCATGTTTGCCAAAAAGAAAAAGATACTTTAAATAGAAAAAAATGACCAAATGACTCCAGATTGACTGCCAAAGCCAACATTTTAGAAGTAAGAAAGAAACATTGCTCCTTACTTGCAGTATATATAAATGACACTATTATTCTCCTGTTGCCACCTAAAGTAACATGTTTTTGGTAATGCTGCCATCAAGTGCTCTGCTTCACCCTAAGATATACCAAAGTTCAGATCTGTTTCTGTTTCTGTGCCTTTTCTCTCTGTCATCACACTGTTGTTCCTTCACACAGACTTCTATCTTAGATCATCCCCAGCTGGTAGAAAAGAAGGAAGGGGATTCATTTAGATCTTTGCTGACCATTGATAAGCACAGCCTGTCAAAGCCTGTCAAGTGGTGCCCATAAGAGAAGGACAAAATCTGCTAGGCTAAACTGATCCAGTTTGTTTGACTGCTTCAGCAGTCAGTCACAGAACCACAAGGATGGAAAGGACTCTGTGAGATCATCCAGCTCAACCCACATCTAGTAACATTTTATAACATTACTTGAGCACTCCACTGAAAGCAGACAATTATGGTGAATGTGTAGCTGCTGCACTGCTTGGATTATGAAGAAGAAATGTAGGGGACTCTCCTCCAAATCAACAAAAACACCCTCAATAATTCAAGAACTGAAGTGTAGAGAAAATAATATTTCAAAGCATTTGGCAGGGTTCTGACTATTTTTATTTGTTTGCAATGGTCTTTGGACTAAGCAATAAACTATCTATCTAGCTATCTATATTTTTATTCAGAATACATGATGGTTTCACACCACTATTGTGTGATACAGCCCTAAGCTCATGGAAATTTGGAGAACAGGTGGGGAATTGATGATGATGATGATGATGATGATGATGATGATGATGACGACGACAATGATGGGATATTTTGTTTTCATTAGGCAGTGACACTGCCAGCCCTCCTTGATACCTTTTTTGATCCTAATTTTCCATGAGAGTGATAGGGCAAATTAGATGAAAAGAATCACACATAACTGTTTGCAGTACTTGGACTTTAACTTTGCAGACTTGTCATGCTGAATCTTCATAGACAGATAGATAGGTATTGTAATAGTTATTAAAAATAATGTTATGGATGAATAAAAACAGCAAATAACCAAATAATTGGTGTAAAAACCCAACTAAAATTCAAATTTGTCTAATGCATTCAGTTCGGGAGCTAACTGAAAACCCAAGAAAAACAATATTCCCAATACAATAATAAAGTACTGCAAAACAATTGGCAATTCCCATTCAGCAAAACTTGCATTTTGCATTTTTGCATCCTTTTCTCAATCAGGAAAAAAATCTTTCAAATGTTGTGTAGCATACATATATAGCAAAATAAAAAAAATACATTATAATCTTGCAACAATGTCTGTAAATATATTATCTTACAGGTTTCTTGAATCTCCAAATACTGTATATTGTCTCTAGCTTTGTTGATTTGTTGCAAACTGAATGAGCTTCCCCTGTTTTCACAACATGGACCTCCAGAGACAAATCCTGAGACGCTCTGTAACAATGAAAGTAATGCAATGTTCCAGGAAGTCATGCTATGTTGAGTTGACCTTGCAATGCTTTTTAAACATTCTTTCACCTATGTTTGCAATAGTAAATGCCAGTTGCTTCAATGGCAGTGTAGTAGTAAATCCACTCTGGTTTTTCATCTAAATATTAAAGAAGGTATCCAAGGTACTGAATCCTTCTGATAACTTCCTTCAAATCCAGAGTGAATTCATGCTCCATTGACATGCAAGCAACCAGCTGCCACTGGGCCCAAAGCCATTGCCTTCTGAATATGCAACTCACACATTTTATTTCTATTAAAAAGCTTCAGCAATAGTATCCTTACTAAACTATTCCCCAGGACTGGATAAAGACTCAATGCAAAAGAGCTGGTTATTAGGTAGCTGTGTTATTGCAGAACCTAAGAGATTTGTTGCTAATTTTAAAAACCTGTTGTCTCTGTAATGCTTTGGAAAATATTTTTGTCAAGTAAGGAGGAAAATGTAGGGGAAAAAGTCTGTGATTCCATTGCTCTATGTACTAAGAATAATTACCTGCAATATTGATTAGTCCTTTGAGACCAAGCTGAATTTGAAAACTGCAGATGGAGAAATCCCAGCTGATACATACACTACTTATTATGGTTCCTATGTTTAAACATCTCAGAAAAATGTACAATTAATGGCTCTGCATTGGGTAAAATGTGTTATCACACAACAAGGCTGTTGCTGCTTGCCATCTTAATTCTGTCACTGGATAACAAATTCCAGAAGGGTAACTATACCAATCTGTGTAACAGTTAGAGTAGGACTGATCCTATCATTAGGCAGAGTAAGACAGCTACCCTCAGGCAGCAGGTTCTGAAGGTCACCTTTTTTTTCCTTTGGCAGATGCAGGGAAAGATGTTTGTGGTATTTTCTATTTCATGTGCCAATGAAATCTGGCTGGGCTTGTCTTGATTGTGAAGTGTGTGTGCATGCGCATTTGCTTGTCCACATAATTTGTTGCTCCACATCTGGCAGCAAAATGTTTTGAGCCCCAAGTAAAACAAACAAACAGTAATCCTGTGGCAGCTCAAAAACTACCCAATTTACATTTGCTTCTGCTTATGTGGGCTTAAACAAAAGCAAATAGATTTGGCAGGTATGTAGTAATGTTTAGTCCAAAGAAAGTTTTACTAAATGAAGGTAAATCAGTTATAAGAGACTGCAGTTCACAGCAGAATCAGGTGCATCCCAATGTCAATAATGCCAATAGCTGCACACAAGAGAAAGTTTCACTGAAGTCAGTAAGACAGGGCTGTGGACCATGTGGCCCTCTGGTTGCTTCCAGACTGCAATTCCCATCAAACCTAGCCAGCATAGCTGTGGGTGATGGAAGGTGCAGTCCAGTAACCTGTAGAAGACTACACATACCACAGGGTTACAATAAAATTTAGTAAAAGTCAATTTAACAGGCTGAAATCAAACACAAATAATACAGGATTTTGAATGACAAAATATACACATAATGCTATCAACTGTGAATAAGACAAGTAAACCTTAAGGGCAGGTGTCCTCACAAAATATGTGGAAGCAACGATCAGGAAAGTGTTAGTTGGATTCTCATTTCAGTCTGTGTTTATTATGGAAGGGGAAAATACTGTAATTTTTTTCTGTTTTGGATATCAGTAGAAGTTAAGTGCCAATTTTTAAAATATATATATATATATATATATATATATGCTTGCCCTTTGAGAAATCCTCAGAATTTTTTTTAGTTCTCATTCTGAATATTTCTATGCCACCCTTCTGATTAAAAAGCATTCAAAGCAACTAACAACATTGAGGGGGGGGGAAATAAATTGAACAACAAAACCATTAAAACCATCACTACAGAACAATTTAAACAACAAAATCACTAAGATCAGTAACCAATAGACACTGAAACAGTTTTAAAATGCAGTTTGAAGACATCTCCACACTTTTCCTAAAAACTGAGAGTTGTTTACTACTCAGAGGGGACTGCATTCCACAACTGGGAGAAGCAAGAAAAAAGTCTTCTGTGTGCCCATCAAGCAGAAGTAGTGGTATGACACCTGATACTAATCTCAAGAAAATCTCTGCTGAAGATCTAAATTCTGGACAGATTCACAGAGGGACAAGTTTATTACAATGAGACAATATGTCCCTTAGATCCACACATCTCAGCCTAAATGAGCAGGTTCCCTTCCACCCCCAATATGCCAGGGTTGTTGTTGCTGTGTGCCTCCAAGTCATTTCCAACTTATAGCAACCCTAAAGTGAACCTAACATGGTGTTTTCTTGTCAAGATTTGTTCAGCGGGAGTTTGATTTCTCTGAAGCTGAGAGAATGTGACTTACCAAGTCACAAGAGAATGTGTCTTACCCAAGGTAAGTGGCCAAACAGAAAATCAAACCCATGGAAATTCAAACCCAAATCCATGGCTGAACGGAAATTCAAACCCTGGTCTCCAGAGCCATAGTCCAAGTTTCTTTCATAGAAACATACCATGGATTGGTAGCTGATGGCTCATGAACCACCATCAATCCATGGACTACTAATTTTAGTAGCCCTGCTTTAGTTAACCAGACCCCAAGCCATTTAAAGCTTTAAAGCTTAAAACCAACACCTTGCCTTGGGCCCAGAAAGAAGCTGGCAACTAGTGCAAATGGCTTACAACAATGAAGAGCAGAATGGGACCCTCCAGGTATTCCTGGACTGTGGCTCAGAGCATTCCCTGTCATTGGCTAAGCTGACTTGAGCTGATGGGAATTGCAGTCCAACAACATCTGAAAGCTGGCACTTTGTCCACCCCAGCTTATAATTTAAAATCATAAATAGCATTTTAAAAAGCATGTCAAATTAACTGATACAAAAATAATATCTTTTAACCATTTCTAAAGCTCCCAACATCTATAATAAGATAAAGGCCAAAGAAAGACTTCCTTCTTTCTATAAAGAGGTTTTCTCTAGCATCCTTGTGCATGTGGGCACACGCACCTTCAAGTCGCCTGTCTAATAAATCATAAATTTCACAGTTTTCTTAAGCGAAGAATACTCAGAGGTAGTTTGCCATTGCCTTCCTCGCCAAAGAAATCTACAGAAACAGCACCGCCTACAGCCCATACTGTACTACAGCATTAATTTGAAATGAGTTTGCTTTACAAACTTTGGTTTAATCCTACATGTCCTGTATATCTGACTCTCCACTGGAGCAGATTTCAATATTTTGAATGGTGAAGCAGCAGAAAGAAAGGAAATTCATCTGTCCACATCTTCATTGCTTTACTTGTCCAAATCAATCCCACATCAATCATCTTGGAAGGAAATAAAATGGACTGATAGAATTTAATTACAGATGTAATTGGTTATTAATTTCTTCAATAGCACACTCCTATGTAATTAGCCAGAAGCAAACTCCATCTCTTTCAGAGGGGCCTAATCGCAGGTGAAAGGTCTAGGATTACAATCTATTATTTTCTCCTAACTTTAGCATATACACAAATTGACAACATTGACTCTTCATGTTCATTTTGAAATGGTTGCCCAAATTACAGATTGGCCCTCCAATATTTTTCAAAGGAGAGAAATATAATTCTAGTGTCCTCCACCACACTACCACCTTTTTCCTGGTTAAAAAGATACAGATAACATTTCACATCATATAAAAGTTAAAATATAATTAAAATATCAAAAGAATTAAACGCAATTCAAAAGCATACTTGTTACAAACAACAAATATAAGATATTAAGACCCTTTCCCAATTAACAGTCAGTTCTCAATGGCTTTCGTTTTTAGCTGGAAATGTAAAATGCTTAAATTTGCTAGACGCGTGTGGATGCTAGATTAAGCTAGGAGATAATGTCTGATTTATGATGCCATTTATGATGCCTTGCTTACTGCTTTATTCATTATTTGATCATAGCCTTTTGGGCTAGTATAATAAAATAATAAAATAAAATTTTTATTTGTATCCCGCCCTTCCAAGCGATCAGGGCGGCTTACAGGGTGCACCAGTGTGCAAATAACATACAAGGTTAAAAACAGACACATACAACAAGTCTTAAAAACAATAAAAAGCCCCTTAGCCCAACCTCACGGCCACGAGCGAGGAGGGAGGCCCACAGGATATTTAATCGGGGAATGCCTGATTGAATAGGAAGGTTTTGAGACCCTTCCTAAATTGGGCCAGGGTGGTAGATGAGCGGAGTTCCATGGGCAGCGTATTCCAAAGGGCTGGGGCAGCCGTGGAAAAGGTCCTTCTTGCAGTAGAAGCTAACCTGGCCCCAGGCACCTTCAGGAGTTGCTGCCCAGATGTTCTGAGGGTGCGAGGCGGAATGTACGGTGAGAGGCGGTCCTTCAGAAATCCTGGGCCCAAGCCATTTAGGGCTTTATAGGTAATAACCAACGCCTTATATCGAGCTCGGAAGCGGATGGGCAGCCAATGGAGATCTTTAAGCACAGGTGTTATGTGGCTGGCCCTGGGAGCGCCAGTGACCAGCCGAGCTGCCATGTTCTGCACCATTTGTAGCTTCCAAGTTTGGTATAAGGGTTGCCCCATGTAGAGTACATTACAGAAATCCAATCTCGAAGTTACCAGAGCATGTACAAACAGTTTCAAGGTCCCTCTGGGCCAGGTATGGGCGCAGCTGGCGAATCAGCCGAAGCTGATAACAGGTACTCTTGACCGTCGCATTCACCTGAGCAGTCAGGTGAAGGGACGAGTCAAGAAGCACCCCCAGACTGCGCACGGAGTCCTTCACGGGGAGCGTCACACTGTAACTGCAGTATGTTTGATGCTACTTATGCTTTAGTTATTGTATGATCTTATTTGCTAGCCATGTTGTTATGATATAATTTTTATTACTACTACTTCATATTTTATAATACGCACTGTTTATAATTATGTGTTGCTTTCCACCATCCTGTCAATCATTTCAATAAATTTTAAAGCTGCTTTACTTTTGAGTGGGCTATAGGGTCAAAGATAATCCTCCCTGATCATTGGAGCTATATACCAAGAGTGGTATAGAAAAAGAGCCCAGAATTTTCGTATTCTAGCCTTGGGTCATTTTGTTGTTGATCCACAACTTTGTCTCAGCTGCATGGGAACCGCAAAGGATTTGACTGTCCACACAAATATGCAGAAACAAGAGGCCCTTCCAGATGGAGCAAATGTATTGGGAGGTGGTAATATTTCTTGCTGTATATTCCACTCTAGGATAGTGGTGGTGGATCTAGAACAGCATTTTGCTAATCACATGACATTATGGATTATTTTGTTCCTACCCGAAAGTTGAGGGTTCTTTTTAAATAAAAAATACATTTGGTCATCACCTGAAATGTGACAATTGGCATGTCTGACCTTCACTCTCCTTCCTGTTTCTGTCCTCTTCCCTATTTTTCTTTTCCTTCCCTTGCGGATCCTCTAATGTTTTTAACATTTTGAAAACTCTCTCTAGAGCCTTAGCAATAAAACAATAGGTTACTGTGATCAAAACAGCTTGGAAATTAAGGCTCTTTCACACAGCACAAGTATGACACGATGATTCCACTTTAATAGCACTTTTCACATTATATTTCTATACTGCTTCGTAGTGAACTAAGCACTCTCTAAGTGGTTTACAATGTGTTAGCCAATTGCCCCCAACAAGCTGGGTACCCATTTTACTAGCCTATGAAAGGAGGGAAGGCTGAGTCAACCTGAAGTCCTGTGGAATCAAACTCACAACATTGTGGCTGCAGTACCAGCATTTAAACATTGCACCACTATAGTTTCATCCTATGGAATTCTAGGATTTAATGTTTAGGGAGGGATCTTTATCATCCTTAGCCAGAGACTAAATTACAAACTTCAGCCTCTGGCCAAACTACAAACCTCAGGATTCTATAGGATGCAGGCATGGCAGTTAAGGTGGAATCATAGCATTATTACACTGTATTGTGTGATACAAGAGAGACCTTATTCTTCACACACACACCCCCCAAAAAAAAGCATTAAAAAACAAGTTATCATTTTCTTTGCAGAAAACAAGTTTCCAGAACATTAAATATATATATTTGAAAATTATGTTTTCTGTTCAGAAAACAATGGGGACAAAAATCCTAACAGTACTTGTTCCCACAGTGAAGATTAAAAAATGGTAAAAATATTCATTCCCAAACAGGGCCACTGAGAAAGGAAAGGGGAGCCATCCTCAGTTTTGGCAGAAATACAAGAAATCTTTAGGGGCAACTCTTAGAGGTGAGTGAAAATTCTCCACAGATAAGGAGAGAATGAGGGTTGAGCCATAAAAGTCTCGGAAGACCCTGGTCCACCAGGATTGTGGCAGACAGTGTGGGCAGAGTATTGTTTATGTGTGAATAAACAGCTTGCCCAGGCACTGAACAGAAATCTATACAGTCACTAAGCTTGTCAAACTGACTTTTTAAACTTTCTAATTTGATTCTAAATTAATGAAAAGAGTCTATCGATTCTGAGGGGAGACTAAAAACCTCTGTAAATTGCCAGATTCACAATAAAAAGAGAGAGTCCTCAGGAGAGGGGGAAGAAAGAAGTTCTAATTTTTTAGCTAAAACTTCGTCAAGTCAGAAAGCATAACAGGAGTTTGTCTTTGGCTATTGTAGGGGAAACTAATTTAATTAAAGAAGAAAAAGAAATAAATATTAAGAAGAAAGACTTTTTGTATGGTGAGGAAATAGCAGTCGTTGCTGTTTTGGAACAGGAGATAAGAGAAAGGATTGTTTGACATGATCTAATTGCTGGGGAAATTCAAAATGGCCTGAATTAAACTATTTTGCAAACATTTAGTGGATATCAGGAGAACTGTGGCGAAAAAGTATGATGAAATACTGCCACCCAGTGGCCAAAGTTTAAATTTGTAAAGAGTTTTTTTTTTTTTTTAATGTCTGTTAGAACTAGAGCTATAGAAACTAAGGGCCTGAACAGACAAACCAAAATTAAGCTGCTTTGGGTCACTTTGGAGGCATGCTGTTTAAATGATGCATGTGTCCTAAGAAGCCAGAGCACAGCTTTGGCACAGCTTCTGACATCTTAAGATGTGTGCGTGTAATTTAAACAGCATACCTCCAAAATGACCCGAAGCAGCTTTATTTTGGCCTGTCTGTTCGGGCCCAAAAACCTCCAAAACACATTACAGAAATAATCCAGTTTGAGACTGGTTTAATTGCCCTGGCTCAGTACTAGCCAAAGCTGTGAATTGTACTTTATTGTACCACCAGAGCTCTCTGATAGAGAAGGCTAAATGTCTCACAAAACTACACTTCCTAGAATTCCCAAGCACTGAACCAGGGCAGTTAAAGCAGTCTCAGGGGTCAAGCAGACCAGCAGCTTGGAGCAGCTTCTGACCACTCCAGCCCTGGTTGCTCCCCATTTGACATGGGACCACAGCAACCAGATGCCACAGTCCCAAGGCCGGCCACCACTGCAGTCCACAATGGACTGTTGGCAAGAAGTGCTTTTTTGTGCTCCTTTTGCAGCTGGGTTTGGGCTGCCTTAGGCAGCCATGGCATGGCTCCGGCCCAATCTGGGGGCATGAGTCATCTGTACACTATGCCCCCCCCCCTTCTTCTTCCTCCCTTACCCTGGACAAGCAGCTGAAGGCTTGGGAGGGCAGGGGGGAGATGTCCTGCTCTGGAAGTCCTGCCCCCGAAGGGCAGAGGTCCCACCCCAGAAGTCGCATCTCCCCTGGAAGTCCTGCCCCAGGCACTGTCTAAGACTGGATGCTGGAAGGCACTCGGTCCCTAAAAGGTTTGCCATCACTGCCCTATAACATTAAGAGAATTTTGTTATGCTATTAAGATAACAATTACTGGGAAGGCATCAGGGGCAGATTGGTTGTCAGCAGTTTATTATAAATGTTTTGAGGATGAGCTTTTACTCCAACTGCAGCAGATGATGAGTTCCATTTTACAAACTGGAAAGATTCCTGATACTGATATCTAAAGAAGACCAAGATCTAACTTTGACAAAAATGATACATCAATATCATTGTTGAATAATGACTACAAATTGTTTACATTGATTTTGGATGACAGACTGAAAATTACTTTTCAGGATTTTATCCATGAAGATCAATATAGATTCCTACCTAAAAGACAACTGAGAGATAATATTAAAAATGTATTCTTAGGACAGCATGAGAAACCGACCACATTGATTTTTTTTGGGATGCAGAAAAGGCTTTTGATAACTTGAACTGGATATTTTTATTTAGAGTTTTGGAAGAGATGACTTTCTGAGACAACTTTATTAATGAGTTAGACTGGTTTATTCTATACAAAAAGTTCAACTAAACATCAATGCGGAGTTACCTAATCCATGTGAGATAAGGAAAGGAATGAGACAATGGTCCATTGTCACAATTTCTGTTTATCTTAGTAACTGAGGTCATTGTATAGAGATATAAGGCAAGATGAGAAAATTAGGGGTATACGGTTTACTTTAAAAAAATCACACAAATTACAGGCACTTGCTGATGACTTGGTGACTATTCTGGAAAATCCATCAGAGTCTGTAAAAAGATTAATGGAAAGATTAAAATAATTTGGGGATTTGGCAGGGTTCAGGATTAATAAATAAAAGACGGTTGTGTTGTCTAAAGCTATTTGTCCTGGATGTAACTGAGCAGATTTGGGGGGGCCCTCCCGGATCTCTCCGTAAGCAAGTGCCCACTACAAATCAGGGGCATTTTAACCTGAATGCCCTCTTAGAGAAATCGGGTTTAACATGAAGGCGCATGGCTGTCAATCAAATTTAGTTCTGCGATGGTCATAGGTGACGTTTCCAGCACTCATTGGTGCATCGGAAGTGTGCTTCCCCCCTCCTTTTTTTAAGAGCCAGGCACCAGAATGCACAGATTCTGTCAAATTAAAAACCGTGTGTGTGTGTGTGTGTGTGTGTGTGTGTGTGTGTGTGTGTTGTGGGCATTTGGGTCAGTGCAGGTTATGATCTGCCCTTTGTCCCATTTTCAACCCCAAAATGCAAGCTAATGCCATCTCTGCATCCTGTATCTTCCCTCCTTGACACCCCAGAATGCCTCATACACATGTAGTAGTAGTAGTAGTAGTAGTAATAATAATAATAATAATAATAATAATAATAATAATAATAATAAATTCCTCACCTTGGAATGCCAGAAAAGGATGCGATGCCATGCATTATTTGTTTTTCCTAGGCTACCCCTGAATTCCTTAGAGACAGTAGCAAAAGCATGTATCAATTTGCCAATTTGCCAAATTGGAAAGAGAAACATTGTAACATTCAAATTGTAGCATTCATTAGCAAAGGAAAAAAAGTTTTTTGCAAAGTACTCTTTGCAACATTTCCCCTTTGCTGGAAGCCAGCAAATGAAAGGGAAAGTGAACAAGCAGCTAGCCACGTTCTATTTATCTATATCAGGGGTAGGCAACCTTTTTGAGCCGGGGGCCGGGTTGCTGTCCCTCACACAACTGGGGGGCCGAAGCCAAAAAATAAATAATTAAATAATTTTTTAAAAATCAAATAAATAAATAAACCGAGACAAATGTAGGACAAAATTTTCAAATGGAGGACACTTTTTATATAAAAATGGAGGACGTGCAAAAAAATTTGCTGATTTTTAAAAAAATGTTAAGATAAATGCATGTTTCTGAGACTTCTATAGACAATTTCCCCACCATGCCCCTCGTGTGAGAGGCCAAAGGCCCCGGCGGCAATCGGCGGCAGGACCGGGCTGGGGCCGGTCCCAAGGCCTCGCCGGGCCACATCCAGCCCGCGGGCCGCAGGTTGCCTACCCCTGATCTATATATATATCTGCCTCAAGAAAAAAAACATGCACATATTTTGTCAAAAATAATTTTTAAAAATATTAAAAAGGGGGGGGGAGGTGCCTGATGGGAGCTCCGTTCATGCCCTGCCTCTGGCCTGAACTGAACTGACCCTTTTCCTCCTGCTTACATTCCCTTCAGAGGAGGTTTGCCATTGCCTTCCAGTGAGGCTGAGAGAGAGTGACCTGTCAGTTCCAACTAAAGCAGACCCATGGAATCAATTGGGAATAAAAGAGAAATCTAGCGTAGGCATTCTGACTGTAGTATCCCATATAACACTAATAATAATAATAATAATAATAATAATAAAGGCTCTTAAGTTCCAGGAGGAAGAGGAAATGAAAGTAGCACAAGCACACGCTCATTTTATGTCACCCAAAAAGTCATGTGCATAGATTGTCAAAAAGAAAAAATCAAAAGAGAGAGGTGCTCCTTCCTCAGCCTTATTTCCCTACATCCCTCCTCCGGCTTAGCTCTGCAGCCCAATTTCCCTTGGCAATCCTCCTCCTCCTCCTTCTTCCTTCTGACTCTCCCCTCCCTCTGACCTGCCCTGAATTGACCCTTCCCCCGCTCCTTCATCCTCCTCCTCCTGCTCCATTACAGAATGCCCTCCATGGCCCCCTTCTTCCCCCGGCTCCTTCCTCCTCCTCCTCCATCACTTTCTCCAGTCCCCCCTGCCCTCCCTCTGACAGCCCTTTGCATCCACCATCAGTCACCCTGATTTCTCCTTTTAGCCTCCTGTCACCCTTTGCCTCCTGTCAGATTCCCCTTTTTCCTTCAGCTCTTTCCTCCCCCCTCCTCCTCCGCCTCTGATGAAGGGGAGGGAATGCTCTGCCCTCCACCCACCCTCTGACCTAAATCCCTTCCTGAATTTGCTCCGATCATGATCAGGGGCAAGTTCATATTCAGCAGAACCCGGTTTTTTTTCCAAAAGAAACAGCAAATGCCCCGATTGCAAATGTCCCGTGCTTAGGGGCATTTGACACAAAATGTGCGTGCAAGCCTCCGATTTGCTTGAGGGCCCAAGCTCGACTCAGGCTTGCATCCTTCCGAGGTCGCTAAAATGAGTACCCAGACTGTTGGGGGCAAATTAGCTTAGTTGCTAATTAGCTTACTTGCTGTTCACCCCTATGATCTTTGGAAGAGCGGTATATAAATAAAACAAATTATTAAATTATTATTGAGGGAGATTCGGGGTGAATATGAACTTCACATGCAAGGATCAATTCCTGATCCAGGGTAAAAGATAGTCTGAATGGGCCTGAAGAGAACTGATCAAACAGAACTGATGGAGAAAATTGGGTTTCATGGCTGAGCTGCAAATCGAATCCTGGTCTCGAGTCATAGTCGAACACTCAAACCACTGCACCACACTGGCTCCTACATTTTGTTAATTTAGGCCCTGCTTTCTAATCTATTAAGGTCATTTTAAATGGGAACAAAGTATTTCTGAAAGATGCAAAGAAATATCTGTGGAGGGGGAAAGACTAACACCCAGAGGCAACTGCCCCAGCAATGTCCAATTTCACCACTTTGAATTAGGACTTTGAAGATCAGAGTTCAAGCCCCCATTGAAGTGTGAAAAATTTAGGCAACTCCTTCTCTTTCAACCTGACTTACTTCATAGAGTTGTTGTACAGGTAAATTGGGAAGGAGGACCGCCATGTACACTGCTTTGAGCTCACTGGAGGAAACTAATAAAGAAAGTAACAATTAAAAAGGAGATAGCAGAGGTATCCAAATGCAAACTGACTTGAACATAGAAACTGACACACTTCTATGGACATGTCTGCATTTATCCTCCAGCTGCTGTTTTCAGGGGAATTCTTAAGGAGATGGGGAAAACAGAAAGCAACTAGGATCAGCATGACTCACTATGACTTAACTGTGACTCAGCAAGAATGCACTATTTGGCGAAATGAAAACCGCACCAGAAACTGCAAAATGCCCCTCCCTTCTGTTTACTCAAATAGGCTGGTTATCTCTCAGACCAAAAGCTTTCTCCGGCTGGTCTAATACTTTATAGAAACACCTGTTTAGTATTGTCCTATGTGATACAGCAGACCACCAGATGACACTATTTCTCAAAGTTAGATAGGCAGGCGCATTTGCCACCACTGTTCTAGTTTATCTGAAGACAACAAAATCCACAAAACAGTGATACTTTTATTGGGCTGATTAGAAAGCCCAAAATACACCATGCAAGCTTTCAAAGCTTCACTGTCTTCTTCAAACAGGAGAAGAAAAGTGACAAAAAGTCACAGGTCTACACATTGTCTCAGATGTTTATTCTTTTGTCAGTTAAGAGAGGCTCAAGGGATATCAATGCAGGTAGATGGAAGTTACTTTGCTGCTGCATGAAATTATTATCATTACTTAATTCTCAACAGGATACATAAACTTTTGGATGAGATCTGTGTTAAAGAAATGTAAAAGTTCTTGAATTTCAGCTTAGAGTTGCTGCAAAATCCACAGATCAAGCCAAATATTTTATTTATTTATTTATTTATTTATTTAGGCATTTATATCCCGCCCTTCAGCCCTAATGGCTCTCAGGGCGGCTTACAATTATTATTTTTAATCAGACAGTTCCCTGCCCTCAGGCTTACAATCTAAAAGACACGAAACAAAAAGAGAAGGGAATGGTGGAGGGAAAGGGGATGAGGTCCAGTGGTTCTTCTCTCCCTCTGAGGCCTGGACCAAGGCAGATGGATTGGAAGGAGGGCTCTTTGTGGGCCGCCTTTCTTTTGAAATCTTAACATCTGTTCATCAAGCAAGACATTATAAAGGGGAAGGGGAACAGGAGGGGAAAGGGAAGCACTGACTTGTAAGTCTGCATAATCAGACTTTTAAGATGAAATACAGGAGGAATACATACTTAAATGAATTAGGTTCTGCTAAATGGCATGTACTATTCAGCTCATAACAAATATTATTGTGAATTCAAAAGCAGATAATAATGGGTGTGTGAACAAATGAGGACACACACATCTGGAAGCACAAATGCATAACATATTTGGTAAAAAAAACTTTCATTTTCATGCAGATGTACAACCTGAGCTGATAAAACACACTCAACTATTTTCAAATTAATGTGTTTCAGTATCTGTCACTCTGCATAGGGTCAGGTTCTAAATTTTGAACCAGCTGACTTGTGAAAAAAAATCACGAATTCGATGAAAATGTCTTACATTGGCTAATTAATGCAAAGATGACTATAAAGGGACACAACTAACCTGAGAATGCATACATTACAGTATGCTAGTAAGACAGCATTGTCATTAATGCTACATTTATATCCTATCTTTCTCCCAATGAGCTTAAAATAGGATATATGGCTCTCTTCCTCACAGCAGCCCTTTGAACAAACTGAGAAACAGGCCTAAGATCAGCTAGTGAGTTTCATGATTAAGCGAGGATCAGATTCTCCCCAAGTCCAATACACTAATCACTATACAGTACCACACTGGTATGTTTAAACTGAGATTCTATGAAATGATGTGCCTTGGACTTTGTTTTTGTGGTTCTTTGGCAATCAGTGGAGATATATGTGATTTGATGGTAGCTGAGAGACAATTCCTATCAATAATACCAAATATCCATGAGGATATGTACTATATTTTGTGCCCTATTTGTGGAGGGAGAGGACGAATTTTCATGGTACAACCTATGAAAGTTCTGGGCCTCAAACCTTGTTCTTGTGTTACTTTGGCACTGTGAAACACCAGACACATGACAGAGCAGTCTCTGGTGATATATGTAATTTGATGGGAGTTGAGGGAGAGTTCCAATTGAAAATGCCAAATGTCCATGAGGATATGTGCTATAGATCCCTATTGTGTGCCATATTGGTTTGGGGAGGGAAACATACCATCTCTGATATGACGATGCTTTTACAAGGAACTTGCAATAATAATGGGTGTCCATAGATATCTCTGCCTCAAGAAAAACTATGATGTACACAGGTTTTTTATGGTTCATTCTGTAGCTAAGATCCTACATGGCCAAATGTAACTTAAAAGTTCTGCATGCTACAGAAGGCTGCTCTGGGCCACACAACAAACTCCAACTCCCAGAATTCCATAGCCTTGAGCCAGAGCAGTTAAAGCGGTGCCAAATCAGGTTATCTCTCCAGTGTGGATGCAACCCCTGATCTTCTTTTGTGTGTGATGCCACTAATCAGTTCAAAGAACGAAAGGTAAACTGTGATTAGGGACTGGTGAATGCCACAAACTCGTTCCTATGTGTTTTGCTCCTTCTTCACCCCCCTCATTTTCCTTCTTCCTCCCCCCCCCCGGATGTCACTATTCAGTCCAAAGTGGGAAAGGTAATCTATTTTTATTGGGGAGTGCCACAAACTCAATAGTTCATATATGTTTTTGTCCTTCTACACCCCCTCTTTTTACTTTCTCTCTCCCTCTCTGTGATGCCACTATTCAGTTGTGACTAGGGGTTGGAGAGTGCCACAAACTCAATACACATGTTCCTCCACATTTGCTGGGGTGAGGCGCACACGACCCCTGTGAATGTGGAAAACCTGCAAATAACAAAAGCACTATGTTTTTACCTGAGAGAACATCTCTCTAGAAATCTCTAGGTCCTCCAGGGCAATTCTGTGGTCAACATCTGCCAGGCATTCACCGTAGACTTGCGCTGGAGGAGCTACAAATGCCTAGTGGAGTGTTCTCTTTAGGGATCTCTAGGTCCTTCAGTGCGACTTTTGACCAGAGAGTTGCATTGGAGGACCTAGATATTCCTAGAGAGAACATATTAATAAAATCCGTGAATAATCAAATCTGCAAAAGTCAAAGCTGCCAATGTAGAGGGATAAGTGTAGTTCATATGTTATGTACTGTACAAGCAGAGTTTTCCGGTAAGCACCATGTGGCAATGTACAGATGCCACATGGCACTTATGTACCAATGGCGGCACCCATGTATACAGGGCACCACCATTATTATGCTGCCACCATGTAGGGTTGCAAGGCGTGCGGTCGCTGCCTTTGCACTTGGTGTAAGTTTTCTGTGGCCATCATGTTTGTTTCTTAATGTTCAACAATAGGCCTGCCTTTGCACTTTTGAGTAGTTGTTCCAAGTCTGTGATGTTTTCAGCCAGCAGAATGGTGTTGTCTGTGCATCTTAGATTGTTGTGCTGGGTCCACAAACTGAAATTGATCATCATGGCTTCCAGGGAGAAGCCAGGCTTGATCTGCTCCAGGGCCCATTGCTTTGTCCTTTTGGCTATCCATGGGATCCTCAGCCCTCCTCTTCTCCAGCCCCACATCTCCACTGAATGGCTTTTCTTCCTGTGAGCCAGGCCTCTAAAGCTCTTACATAACAGCAGGCTGAGGCAGGAAGAGGCAGCCCCCCTCTCCTTCGCCCTCCCCGGCAGCGGATGCCAAGCCTGCCTCCCTCTCCCCTCCTTCCCCAGCCTAGGCCTCTTTGCCTTCGCTTTCGAAAACAGCCTTCTGCTGCTGGAGCCATGTCAGACTCGGAGCCTCCCTGAGCCAGAGGAAGGCCCCGGGGGCTTGGATCCTGTCCTCCGGTGAGCAAGGCTGGCAATGCAGGGGAGCAGCCACCCAGCAAAGCCACTCCCAGGTAAGGCACAGGCAGGGCTGGGCAGGAACAGAGAGAAGGCAGGGTGCTATCCAGAAGTCAGAGCCAAAAAAGCCTTCCCTGGCTGGGGGCTCTCCTGGAAACAGAGGCTCCATCTGCACTGGAGACATAACCCTGTTTGGCACCACTTTAACTGTTTCTGGCTCAAGGCTATGGAATTTCCATAGCAAAGAGTGAGACAAAGAGTTAAAGCAGTGCCAAACCGGGTTATGTCTCCAGTGTGGATGCAGACAAAGAAAGGCTTGCTTCTGATGCACTTGAAAACTGACAGCTGTGTTATTAATAAAACTCACCAAACATTGATACTTTTATTGACCAACCAAACATGCACAACATACTTGTTACAAGCTTTCGAAGCTCCACCGGCTTCTTCCTCAGGCAAGATGTCACAAACTAAACAGGAGAAAAAAGATTTGGAGATGTTAGTAAAATGCCTGCATTGCCGGCAAAATTTACCCTCCCGATATCATTTTAACTAAGGACAGAAACAACAAAACGCAGGCATTTTACTAACATCTCCCAGTTTTTCCCCCTGTTTGGTTTGTGACACCTTACCTGAGGAAGAAGCCAGTGGAGCTTCTAAAGCTTGCAACAAGTATGTCGTGCATTTCGGTTGGTCAATAAAGATATCACTGTTTGGTGGATTTTTGTTTGAATTTTCTAAATGGCCAACACAGCTACCCCTGCATATTTTCTGTATTATTAGTGTTAGTGTTAGTATCTAGAGATACAGCTTCTCCTATACACAGGGGTTCAATTCTGAGGGGTGTGGGGCTAAGGAATGAAAAAAATGTGGACAATCAGACAACCTATTATTCAGTGTCAGCTACATGCACACCAATGCATCAGTGCCAACATGTGTACATTCTGCCATTGAATGATGTTCAACAACTGAATAATATTCCATGAAGGCAGTCTGCATATTGCCAGCCTTGAACAGAACAAAAATCCCAGAAAGCACATATTCACAGTGGAAGAGATAAAGGAAACGAAGTCCCATGTGCTGTTGATGGTCCACAAACTTTATTATCTTAAAAAGCTCAATGTGCTTGTACTTGTCAGGTGGGACAGAGAGCGAGAGAGGAGAGTGAAACCTGAGTCCCAGCATGCTCCTCTATATACAGTCACATTATACACACACACACGCACGCACACACATATATGAAAATGGATTCTTTGTACATCAGTTTGTCAAAATGTATCACAGTAATGGTAGCATTACAAAAGGAGTGCGAGGGGTGTGGTCTGCACCAGGTGACACCTTAAGAGGGGGTGACGCCACTGCTCAAACACCTAGCTTTCAGCAGAAATGGGCTGTGGCATTCATCTGCTCCCCTTTAAAATGCTTTAAGAGATGGTGGAAGTGGGGTGAAGCTCAGTGGGAGGTGAAAGGAGAGGCCCCATTTTTTAAAAAAAAATTCAAATTTAAAAAAATTGAATTTGTTTTAAAAATTAAACTTTTGAAAAAAATTAAAAATTTTATTATTTTAAAAAATTCTTTAAAAATATCACCTTTTAACCAGATCTTCAGCATATGTAAAGGCATTTAGATTGTGCATATGATATTGTAATTTGAAGGTATGATTTTAGTTTTGCTAGTTGTTTATGTCACAACTATTAACATTACATTCAGCAGTATATGGGAATTACAATTTACAACATTAGCGCAAAAAAGCATTACTAAGGATTCTGTATGGTGGGAAATGGAAGGAGGTCAATGGGGGGGGGGTGACACCATGAGTTACCACATCAGATGACACCAGCCCTAGTGACGCCACTGCAATAGCTGCCAGTCATGAAAGTATTCTAGTATTCTCAAGTATACGCTGTAGCTGAGTTCATGCTTCACCAAGACAACAAAATTAAAAGGAAATAAAAGAAGGACAAAGTGAAAAGAGGGAAATCTAGATTTATTCTAAGCTACCATCAAAGTAAAAAGTTAGGCCATTGTTAAAAAAACCCCAAGACATAGTTCATATAAGTAACATACTCTCAGCCTCAGGGGAAAGTAATGGCAAACCTCCTCAGAAGGGTCGCCATAAGTTGGAAACAGCTTGAATGTACACAACAAGAACATAGTTCATATAAGGGGGAATACTAGGCTCCAGATCCTAGTAGGATTCTGTTACACCATGGAAACCCACTGGGTGACCTTGGGCAAGTCATGCCATGACTAAGAGGGAGCAATGGCAAACCTCTGAACAAATCTTGCTAAGAAAACCCAAGAAGAGGGTGTCCAAGGCACATAACAACAA
The DNA here is from genome assembly GCF_019175285.1 of Sceloporus undulatus. Taxonomy (NCBI): domain Eukaryota; kingdom Metazoa; phylum Chordata; class Lepidosauria; order Squamata; family Phrynosomatidae; genus Sceloporus; species Sceloporus undulatus. The sequence continues at coordinate 65,753,906 of NC_056524.1, forward strand.
CAGAGGTTTCCCTTCGCACTTTGCGCCTCTGTTCATTGGCATACTGATAGAAGATGACTCTGCTATTAGATGTTATTTTTACTCAATAATTTTACAATGGATTAGATTTTTCAGTGCTGAGTTTTTCACAGTGAGACTGCACTGCAACTTGCTTTGTCTGAATCCCATTTGTAGTGGAGTTGTAAGCATGTTTATTTAAAACTAAGGTTCCCTTTTTTTCATGTGATTTCCTCCCTTGAAAATTTGCATTTGATTGCATTCTGAGAGAAGTGTTTTTCTGTGTGCATATAGTAAAAATAAATGAAAACTGTTCTGACTTGGACCATTGTAGAGGACAGAGATAGTTTTTTTGCCACTTATCTTTTAATTGGTAGGAAGACCCCATGTAGGTACAGCATCAAGGGTACATACCCTTGATGCTCCAGTTATGACTTGCTATGTGTCTGTCTGTGTTTGGTATGTAGGCATTAGTTGTATGTTTGGCCCATTTTGAAAGTGTTTGCAAATGCTTTAAACTAGAATAAAAGGTTAGGCTTTTATGGGGCTCTTCAGAATGGCGCTTTTGGCCGGCCTGGGGATGGAGACAGGGTGTCGTATCCAGATGACACATGCCCTGACTCTGCCCCCAGGGCACCATGATGTCATGCGCCATGCCACACGGCACACGCCATCATGGTGCTGAAGTGGATAGCTTAAAATTGAAATTTTTACTATGCTCAAGAGTAGAGAATTATAGTACTGAAATGTATTGAGGGCAAGGGTTGTGGACATAAGGTCGGGTCAAATCCTTTGCTCTGGAATGCAACAACCCTGAAATGGTTCCTGCTTCCAGTTGCTAATCCAAATAAAGGAAGTACTGCAGAGACAGTTTGGAGACAATAAAAGAAAACATATAGATAATAGTTTGATTGCTGGATACCCACTAGGGATAGAAAAATGCATGTTAGACATATGTTTGAGCATCCAGTGAATGTAAAGGGGGTGTATACGTTTAATTTATATGTAACCAATGAATGTAATTTGTAGTTTTCTTTGTTCAAAGTACTATAAAAGATTGGTTCACTTTGGGATCTGGGCTCCAGAAATTGGATGCTTTTTCCTCTGGAGACGCTGCAGCAAAAATAAACTATGGTTTGGTACATACTGCCCAAAAAGGGATTGTCCGGTGCCTGTTTTTCCTCCGTAGGGAAGCCACAGCCACTAAACCACTCGGCTTCCCTGCGAAGGAAAAAGAAGCCACAAAAAGTGGGTTCTTTTTACAAGTGCGCCACTTGCGCACTGTGGCGCACTGGTTATGCAAGTGCTGTGCGGTGCTTGCGTAACAATTGCGACACCCATGTATATAGGGTGCCACCATAGTGATGCCCTCGTCACATGATAGGGTTGAGGGGCATGTGGTGTCATGCCCAGCCTGGAAGATGGCTTGGAGGACTCAGAGGATGAGCTAGAGCCTCTGGGATCTGAACCTATAATGGAGGAGCCAGAGCCCCAGGGGCTTGAACCTGTAATGGAGGAGCCAGAGGCTGGCCCTAGTTCTGCTGGAGCAGAGTCTATGGCCCCTCCAGAGGTTCAGCAGTCAAGTTTGCCTGGTGCCGAGGCTGTGGACATGGAGGAGGATCTGGGCAGTGTGCCTACCTTCAATGAGCGTCGAGCAGAAAGAGAGGGCCTTCGAAGATCTCGGAGGCTTTATCAGAAGCGTCTTCGTAATCAGGCACAGCTGAAGGCCAGCTCCTTGCCTTCTTAAGCACCTGGAGCATGTGTGGTTCTTTGCCAGTGGATATCTGACTCTTTTAGGGGAAAGACTCTGTCTCTGGCTCCTTGGCTTCTTGTCTTGAATACCCGGAAACCTTGACCTTGGACTGCTTCATCGACCTGCCTATCTGTTACCCTGAACCTCGGACCGTCTGACAATTCTCTTGGTAATCCCTTTTGGTAAAGCTACTGCAACTCTCTAGGACTGTGTAGTTTACACTGACTTTGCTGTGCTGGGAGGGGGTTGTTTGTTTGAGAACTAGCTGCCTTATCAGCCCTTTGGCTGCTTTCCCGGACATGTGGGTGCTCTGCCCCAAGGCAACCCTAGCACGTGATGAGGGCATCACAACGGGCCTGTCTGTACCAGCCCTATGTTTCCTTTCCAAGCAAGCTCCTGGCTCTCCCTAATGGTTTTAAATTAAATTAAATCTGCACCAGCACTCCTCCAGCACTGTGTCCATACGATGCAGTGCCGAAGGAGTGCTGTTTAGCTGCACCGTCCGTCACAGCTATGGCATCCTTTCCAGGGTACAAAAAGGAGCTGCTTTTTGCAACTCCTTTTTGTGTCCTGGAAAGGCCAGATTGGGGTCGTGGCGTGCTAGGAAAGCCAGGGCAGTGGAGTAGCCATTTGGGGCATGCTTGCTTCTCCCCTCCTCCTTCCTCTCTCACCTTACTGCATGCCACCCAGTCAGACCCAGAAAGGGCTGCTGGGCGGTGGCAGCATCAGCATCCTACCCACTCCATGCTCCTCTTCTGTTGCCTCACTTGGCTGCTCCCCCATTGCCCAGGGGGTGGCCAGACAACCAGGCAAGTGAGGCAGTAAGAGGGGATGCAAGTGTTGTGTGCTGCCCCTCCTACTCTGCTGCCTTGGCTTCCTCCTCTTGCAAAGAGCCAGGGCAGCAGAAAAGAAGGGGTGGGTGCCCGACAGCACCAGCATGCACAGGCACACACCACAGTGAGAGGAGGACTGAACCAGGGGTCACGTCTCCTCTGAGGTGTCACCTGTTGCAGTCTGCATCCTTGCACTCCTGTAATGATGCCACTGCATCATTTGAAGTTTAACTGGCTTCTTCATCAGGGAAAGATGTTAAAAATCATACAGAAGAAAGGAAAAAATGATGATGCTAGTGTTACATGCCTAAATTTTTGCTGTTCTCAGTTAAGATGGTATGAGCTTTGTTCACCCATTACTTTTTAGTTCTATTTCAAGCTGAGAAAAATCTGATTCAGTACAGCTAATTGAACATTGTAAGTACAACAGCCCTGGATAAATGCAGATAGATAGGTGAATAAGTAGGTAGATAGGTATCTGGTATGGAAGATTTTCCACAGAAGAATATAGCTCCAGAAAATTTTTTACCCAACACCTTTACTCTATGCTCAAGAAGGAAATGGACTAGACAGCTAAATGCTGATGCCTTTGATCAAGATGCTGTAGTACATAATAACTCTTCAAGCCTGATGGTTACAATGGGTTGTATCCAGCTATGTCCTTCCACTGATGGACTGGGACGGACGGGGACACATACACACACACTGTAGACAATTTGGTGTCTGATGTTTTGGGGGGATGAGGAGATGATTTCTACAAATTCTCCTTTTCTCACTTGCTATCTCCCACACCACACAGTTCCAGAAGGTACTCAAACTATCTGGAGTAGGACTGAAAAGAACATAGGGGACTCTTCTATTTATTGGATCAGGCAGCCTAGGGCCAGATTGGGAGATTCTTGGAGATGTATTTTAAAAGAATTAACTTTTCCAAACTCTGGAAGTTAGATACATCGCTCAATATTTCCTTAGAAGCCATGCCACTGAAGTTACATTTTGCCTTAATGTTAACCAGTCAGGAGGATAATGAAGATGAAGAAGATGATTGTGATATGAAAACAAGGTGTTATTGTTTTTAGTTTCAGATGGAGAAGTAACATTAACATGTGACCACCAGTAGGATGTGATTTTAAACTATGATGGCACTTTTCATGAGACTACAGAATTTCTACAAACTTGGTGAGTAAATTGAGACAGAATGTAACGTTTAGGGGCCTCATCCTATAATACTTTATGTTCTCAGTTTCTGGTTCAGACCTTTACCATATAGTTTTGGCACTTAGTTTCTGCCTTCTTTCTAAGAATAAATTGCTCACTTGAAGCAGAGTATTATTAAACAAAAAGAGAGTCAAGTGGGGAACATTTATTTAAACACTCGCAATTCTGCCCTGTCCATATTTCCTTACGGATGCCTCAGGATGTATTTAATCTTGTTTTTAAAAGAAACACAGGATTGCAACATTTCCTGTTCCCAGTCAGAAACCTGATCTGTGGTTTTCGACTTGTATAGAGATTTGGCTGTTACTTGTGCTAGAGATGTGGGAAGGAGAGATGACAGAATGGCTGAGATGGTACTTCAGAAGGTAGCTCTGCTCTACCCATGTTATTCTATATCCTTCCCCCTCCCCAGGAACTAAAAAGCCCCAGAAGGCTGCTGCTGTTGGCTACTAGTGGGAAGAGGAGAGGCAGACACAATTCAGCCATGAACTCAGCTATGGTGGGCTGAGCAGGCACTCCTGGATCAAATGTACTCTCCTTTTGTTTCACCTGGGAATCTAAACCAGTTGGATCTTCATGGTCTGAGTTGCCTCTCACTGCTTCCCACCAGTAAGAAGCACCAGCATCATCTGCCTTGTGGTGGTGGAGAGTTTTGGAACAGAGTGCAAGGGCAAGAAAATTTGACATTTGTTGTATTCCTTCAAGTAATTTCCGACTTATGGCTACCCTAAAGCGATGCTGTCATGGGATTCTCTTGGTGAGAATTGTTCAGATGAGGTTTATCATTGCTTTCCCCTGAGGCTGAGAGCACATAACTTGCCCAAGGCCACCCAGTGGGTTTCATGGCTAAGTTGGGAATCGAGCCCTGGTCTCCATAGTCCTATTCCAGTTCTCAAACCACAGCCCTGTCCAAAAAGAGGCACAGACATATATAAACTGCATATCACTAGCAGGATGTACACAAAAAGATCTAGTAGCACCCTTGATACTAAGTGAAGGAAAGAAGCTGGTAGCATGACCTTTCATAAACTTGAGCTTACTTCCTCAGAAGCCCTATGCATTTGAGGAAATAGGCTCAAGTCTATAAACGCTCATGCTACCAGCTTCTTTCTTTCAGTTAGTTTCAAGTGTACTACTAGATCCCTTTGCATACTGATTTTCCAGACTACCCCCACTGTCTTTTAATCCTTCTAGCAGGATTTGATCATTAATTTCATCTGATTAATATTAACCATAAGAACAAAAGTATGTTTGAGAGCTTGACAGATTTAGCCCACTCAGCTTCAGAGCAACCCAGTTACCTTGGCATGAATTTAAAAGGAAAAAATGTATCAATTAGACTCGTAGCTCAACATGTGGTCATTTATGTCATGCATTTCTTCTGTTCAGTTTTCATATTCACCTTGAGGAATTTATACTTATGATTTACTAACAGATTAAATCAGAAGCAAGAGATAATGGATCCCTTAGAAAAGGGTTGGACTGCAATTTCCACAGTTCCTTACTATTGGCAATGCTGGTAGGTGAAGATGGATATTATAGGCCCACATATCTAGACGGACAAAAGTTCTTCCTTCTCACTTTAGAATACTATTAAAATTCATTAATCATCTGTTATTTGCCATTGTAAGGATACTCATATGTCAAAGTTCTGTGCACAGAGCAAAAGCTTTTGGTGATTTGTTTTTTAGCCTTTGAAGGCCTGTTTTTCATTTGTCTATCTTTTTGCCTCATAAGCTTTACATCTGTCCCTCTTTGATCTTAACTGTTTTGGCTACTTGTTTGTTCAGTTATTCCTTCCTGAGCAACTTTGTTAAGAAGAAAGCTTTTATAAATAAATAAACTTATAATAGAATCATCTGAATGTCTTGACATAAAGGAAGTAGCCCCCTGCTAAGCATGGAGTCAGAGCTAAGCACTTTTAAATCCCACTGATTTCAGTGAGATTCTTTCTGATGTAATGTTTACCAGAAAGCAACCCTTAAATAATAAGTTCAGCAGTTCTTATTGCCTGGTTAAATGTGCTGAAGACCATGGTCTTAAGATGGTTCTTAGCATTAATGATCCCATTATGAAGGTGGAAAAGAAAAGGGGGATTTCACCCATCTGAAAATTTGAATTTATTCTGTGAGGAAGATGGGAAGCTACCTTTTTAAAAAGCTTCCAAAATTCCTATTTTGCGACTCCAGTACCCAAAACCTCCCAGCCAGAATGGCCTGTAGTTCAAAAAAGTAACTTTTCCAAGCTCTGCTTAAACTGAATCACCTAGGCCTTCTGCAATATATCACTGAATTGCAGTCCTTCCATTATAGTATTCATAATCCAGTGAGAAAACTCTTCAACCATCTAGAACACTTTGCCACTGACCACAGTACATCACAGAAACATCATAGGGAAATACAGTAAGAGAGGTTACTGAATGATAATATATTAGAATAAAGTTTCACTTCTTATAACTACATCTTCCAGAATTGCCCCATATTGGCTGGGGGGATTCTGGGAGTTCAAATTTAAAAAAACACAAAAATCCATTCTTGCAAACTCTGGGAAGTTCCACTCTTTAATCACAGGTTAGAGTCAGGATAACATTTTATGTGCTGGTTGACTCACCTAGTGACAGAGTGATTTTCTCTTTCTCTTTCCCTTTGTGTGGTGTGCAGTGTTGCCAACAAGCCTCGAAGATATTCCCCGTAATGTTTTACCAAAATCCAAACTCCCCAGAATTCCCCAATATTTACCGGAATATTCTGTCAAAATCCCTGGAAAGAAATTAATTAAATTCCCCAGATTCTAGGGATTTCCCCAGAAATTGGCAATGCTGCTGGTGTGTGTGTGTGTGTGTGTGTGTGTGTGGGTGTGTGTGTATGAAATCCTAGTTAAGAGTGATGAAGTGAGCTATACTCTACAAAAATTCATGTTATAATAAAGGTGCTAGCCATTAAGATGCCACAGAAGTCTGGATTGGTTTTGCTGCAGCAGAGTACAGTTACGAGTTTGGAAACTGATACCAATACTCATCTTGGGGAGTAAATAGCACCACTGTGTCTGTCTGTCATGCTGCCAGTATTTCATGACTTGTCACAGATTCCTCAACTCTATAGCTAGCTATAGGATCTCAAGTATAAGATTGTATTCTTAAAGTGAAGTTGTTTTTTTTTTAATAATATGTTGTTAGCTGCATCCAGTCCCATTATTGGGAGAAAGTCAGAATATAAATGAATAAATGAAGTGAATAAAGAATAATAATGAAATATGAACTGCATAAAAACTGTCTTAAAAGCTGTACAAAACTGATATCTGTAATCCTTATTTTTAAAAGGCTTTTTCTTTGTTCTTTGCTTGGTTTTGGACTTGTTCCTGTCACTTGGTAGAATCCAGACTTAGTAGGCTTGAAAGAGTCTGAAATCATGAATTAGTCAGGATTAACTGAAGTCCCAATTATTTTTCTATAAGTTTCCTCTAAGCATGAATTCAGCTAATTATCTTGTACTGTACTCTGAAAAAACTTCCAGCAACATCTTTCCCTGAATGAGGATGACGAGAATTGTAGACCATTACATTTGGCAAATATTGGACTTGAGAAAGCTGATACAGTCTAGTAGGGCTGATGCTACTGGTAAGCATTAGGCTGCTTGTTTCAGGCAGAATAATAGTGAATAGTGCCAATAAATGACAGTACTATGAGACTATTGCAAATATGTCATATCTACAGTTACACTTTACAAAAGACACATGAATTTCAATATGGCTGCAATCCAGCTTTCAGTTCACAATTATGTAATTCTATTAGCAAAACCTACTTACCACAATTTTGTGATAGTCTTTTTATTTTAACAAAAGAATGAGGAAAAAGAAGAACGTTGTGGTCAAATCAGAACGACATGTACAGCACCAATGTTTTGTGATCATTCCTATTCCAAAAGGAATGCTGAAACAATCAATCTGTGCTTTACAAAAAAATATTTAGTTATGGGGAACTGGTAGGAAAATGCTGTATTAAACTCATGCTCTCCATGGTTTGATACAGACAATAGGCAAGCAACCTTGTTTAACTATGAAGACAGTGTCCCAAAAAACAAAAGGTTGAATATAATATAAAGAAAAATACATTTATACTTTGTCAGACCAAAAGTGTTGAGTTCCGAAAGCATGGATTTTGTTTGTTTGTTTTCTGGTTTCCTCTTTCATAAGCCTTTCCAAACTTCAGAAGGTTACTTTTGGGACTACAATTCCTAAAATCCCCTAGCCAACTTATTTCATGCTAGTTGGGGGAATCTGGGAGTTGTCATCTGAAAAGTAACTTTCCCAAGCTTAATCATCTTTCAGCGACTGATGAGAGATGGTTCTTCAAAGGCAGGAGCTGTAGTTCCATCAGCTAAAACAGGAAACAGCAAAATGGAGAAGACTAAGCAGCTTTTGGGGAAGGGTTTATGCAACCATCTGGCAGCTGGGTTGTGGATCTCTTGTTCTCTTCTGTAGCATATGCTTCAGTTTACAGAAGAGGAGACTTTTGTGAAGGACAGCTTCACCGTACACTACCAGAACATATTTTTGTTGCATTTTTTTGGTGTGTGTGAGGGTGGAGCGCAGAAAGTGTCTCCCTTCCAGGAAGGTTAATGACTCCAGTGATTTAGTCAAGATTTGGAATCTAAGTGCTCACACTTTTCTTTGGAATATGAGAGAAGCAGCACTAAGAGGGTACTTTAACCAAGGACCACTGGATATCAGAAAGCAGAAAATAA
>NC_056524.1:65762458-65768408 GCF_019175285.1 Sceloporus undulatus
TAATAATAATAATAATAATAATAATAATAATAATAATAATAATAATAATATCATCTTTATTTATATTTCCCGGCTCTCCCCGTGGATCGAGGCGGGAGTACAACACATAAAATCAGCATTACAACAAGCACAAATTATCTAAAATTACATCAATTAATGAACAAGACAAATTCATAAAATTAATACAGTCCATACCTATGTAAAATTAGTGGAAGATAGGGTATTACCGAGGTTCCATTATGGTGGATCAAATGGATAGGCCCGCCGGAAGAGATCCATCTTAAGTGCTTTTTAAAAGCATCTAGGGTGTTGATGTGACGGATCTCCCCTGGCAGGCTGTTCCAAAGTCTGAGGGCAGCAGCAGTAAATGTCCTGTCATAGGTTGATTTCAGTCTGATTTTTGGGTACTCTAGTAATTTTTTTCCAGATGTTCTGAGTGTGCGGGGCGGACTGTGTACAACAGAATAGCATTAAGCAGCCACAAATAAGTTCCTCTCTATGAAACATAAGTGACTGGGAAGTAGAATTCTCTGTTTTTGTAGAGCTACAAGCTTTAGAACAAGACTCTGTCCAGATACCCCTGGTCTGCCTACAATTCCAGGGCTATGGATTGGTTAATCAAACCCCCAGGCCTTTAGTCAGAGTGCAAATACACAAGCAGATCAGAATTACCACTGCTATTTATCAGGGATGGGAAAGTTGTTGGCACAGACTGGAGAAATCAGTGGAGCCTTCCAAGATGTATATATAGGTACCAATGTCTATAAAACAGACTGTGCTGCTGCTGTTGCTGTTGTCCCCTTACAGTGATTTGCTTGCTAAAATACAGCCAACCATTCCAGTACAAAGGGGATATCAAAGTCAACCAGTTTCAGACAAGTAAATCAGTGAAATTATAATCAGAGTAAAATTAGATAGGTTCTTGGGGCTGGGAAGACATATTTTCAGAAGAGCTTAATGAAGCATTCTAGGAGGATCTTCTTCCACCTTAAGTTCAACAATGCCTTAGAAGAAAGGGTTGGATCCACAAGATGTATCAGTCAGCTATGCTGCTGACACCTAGGCCAAGCAATGATTCCTCCCTACAGGGCTTGTTCCCCCTATAGTTTTCTTCAGTTATATTTCCGAAATAAAGAAAACATGAGGTAACCAAGAGGGTTTATTTTTTCATGTAGGTCGATGAGGTCTGTTTAGATTTAGTTCCAGTATTTGGAACAAATTCTTCATATCCAGATTTGTTAATTCCACAACATTTTTTTTCCATTGTGCCCTAGGCTGTGTCTGCAGTGAAGAAATAATCCAGTTTGACCCTGCTTTAATTACCATGACTCAATGCTTTGGAATTCTGGGATGTGTAGTTTTCTGAAGCTCTCTCTGTCAAAGAGATCTGGGGCCACAATAAACTACAAATCCCAGGATTCCATATCATGGAGCCACAGCTGTTAAAGTGGTGTCAGCCTAAATTATTTCTGCTGTGAGGATGCGGCTTCAGTTAATGAATCTCAGAGATTTACTAAAAAAGAAAAAAGGAAGGAAGGAAATCAAATACAGTAGATCTTGCAGGCTTGAAGTCTGCCTAACTTGAGTATATAGTTTGTGTACCTTAACTGCTTTACAGTTCAGATTAAAACCTAGAGTGGTTTCCCTACCTCACCATCATGGCAGCCACAAACCAGTTTAAGTGGATTAAATGAGGGAGTCCTAGAGAAGGTCAGAGATAATAGACATTCCCCATTACCCTGGAATATACCACTGTGTCTGAATGTGCCTTCAAGTCACCTCTTGACTTCTGGCAACCCCATGAATTTCATAGGGTTTTTTTAGGCAAGGAATACTCAGAGGTGATCTTGCCAGTTCCTTCCTTTGAAATATAGCCTACAGCACCTGTCGGTCTCCCATTCAAGTACTAACCAGGGCTGATCTTGCTTAGCTTCCAAGATCAGCCAGGATCTGGTGTCTTTAACACTATTCTTCTATTTTAACTGCCATAGTTCTGCCCTGTGCAATCCTGGGATTTTCAATTCAAGGATAGGGATTAAGAATTCTCAGCCAGAGTACTCCAGTGCCTCATGAAACGGTAACTTCTAGGATTTCCTAAGATGAAGCTATGGCTTCAAAGGGAATCATAGTGCTATAACTGTGGTAGTGTGAGCAGATCCCCTGATGTGGTCATTTTCCTAGGCTGCATCCACACTTCAGAAATAATCCAGGTTGACACAACTTTAACTGCCAAGGCACAATACTATGGAATCCTGGAATCTGTAGTTTTGTGAGATATTTAGCCTCCTCTGTCCAAGAGCACAGGTGCCACAACAAACTACAAGTCCCAGGATTCCAGAGGATGGAGCCATGGCAGTTAAAGTCATGTCAACCTGGATTATTTCTGCAGTGCAGATGTTGCCCAATAACACTTTGTAAAACTATTTTGAAGATTGTCTGAAAAAAAACTCCTGTGTGCATCAACTGAAATGGCCATTTTAGTGGCTGCTCCCAATCTCTGTAATTCCCTCCGTAGGGAGGCCAAGATGGATCCATCCCTGCTGTTCTTCCCACAGCAGATAAAGACATTTTTATGCCACCAGGCTTTCATATGACATGGATGCTGTTGTTTTTTTAAGAGTTTTAAACTTTAAATTTTAATAATGTAATGTTTTTAATTGTTTGAATTGTTTAATTGTTTTTTAAACTTGTATTTTATATGTTTTATGATGTTTTAACTTGGACTGTTTTAGATTTGTTAGCCGCCTTGAGTCCCTGTACTGGGAGGAAGGTGGGATATAAATAAACATAACAGCAACAACAACCTTTGGAATAATCACCATGAAGTCAAATACTGGGTTATGTTCTATGAGAAATATGTTCCACTCAGTTTCCATACTATTCATAATGCTAATTTTGTAAATCAGGCTTTTATAGATACTTTTCTAATGCATTGTTTATATTTATAGTGTACATCAGTGTGATAACTTCTGTTTCATGCAGCTTACTTGGTAAGTGATTTTAAACTGCTTTAAGGTCTTCCTTTCCAAACTGAATCTCTCTTACTGTCACATGTTGAATGCACTACTCCTCAGCAATTGTCTATACTTGCTTATTGGTTCTGGGAGTTATTGTCCTCAAAAGTAAATTTTCTAAACTGTCTCCATCAGAATAACTTCTGCAGAAGCCCAACAAGTGTTTTTTTTTAATATTATTTTTCTTTTAAAAGTGGAGATAAGGAAATGAGTGGGTATCTAATTGAATAAATCAGGATGTCAGCTGTAAAATATCCCACCAGTGGGAGTTATACACTGTATGAAGAAGTGGCACATGTCATTCTCAGTTCTGGTTGGAGATTATGCCCTCTCTTTCAAGGTCTGACTGACACTGATGCTAACTTCATGCTAGATGCACATTAAAATGTGACTTTTTATCAGAGCCATTGAGATCTCAATGACATTTCCCAAATCTATACAGGCCCATAGTTCCATGTTCTTTTAGCATGTGTTCAGACTGTTTGAATTATTGCTTACTGTTTTAAATTGTTTTATTTGTGCACCACCCTTCTGATACAGGGTTTGATATAAATATATTAATAAATATAAATACATAAATAGGGGCAGACAGCCTTTTTGAAGTGTAAGGGACAAGTAACAAGAGAGAGAACTTAATGCTGGCCTGGCTGGTCAGTATGTCTGTCACATGAGCTGTGAAGCCAAGCAAAGCCTGGTGAAACAAACCATCATAGAAGATTCCAGTTCATCTCTACATCTGTACACACTTTCTTGCTGTTGTTGTTATGTACTATAAAGTCGACTTTGACTTATGGTGACCCTTTGAATGAGAGACCTCCAGGTCACAATATTGCTTCCTTGATTAAGTCTATCCATCCGTAATGTCCACCTGTAACCTTGCCTTTGCACATTCTTTCTTCAGTAATTTTTCAGTGTTCTTTTCTTTTTTCTGCTAGTAGCTCAGTGTCATCTGCATATCTTAAATTGCTGATGCTCCTTCCTCTAATTTCTATACCTCCTTCCTCCAAGTCTTCTCCTTCCTCCAGGACTAATCCTGCTTTATGTATGTACACTTTTATGTACAGTGGTACCCCGGGTTACGAAATTAATTCGTTCCGCCGCGGCGTTCGTAACCCGAAAGATTTCGCAACCCGAAAAAGCCATAGCCGCTAGCGCTAAAAAGCCGCGATTTCGTGCGAAAAAGCGCCGAAAAGCACCAAAAAATTTTTCGTAACCCGAAAAAACCTTCATATTCCGGAACAGTTTTTTCCTATTGATTTTTTTCGTATCCCGGAAATTTCGTAACGCGGTGCTTTCGTATCCCGGGGTACCACTGTATCAGCGTATAAATTAAACAGGTAGGGTGTTGAAATGCAGCTTTGCTTGACCCCTTGCCAATTGGAAACCATTCTGTTTCTCCATATTTTGTCTAAACAGAAGCCTTTTGTCCTGAGTACAGGTTACAAATCAAGACAATTAAATCTTGTGGCACACTCATTTATTACAAGTAAGCCATAGTTTTTCATGATCTCCACAATTAAAGGGTTTGTTATAATCTATAAAGTGTAGGCTATTTTTCTTCTGAATTCTTTGGTACACTCCATTATTCAACATATGTTTACAATGTGATCCCTAGTGCCTCTTTCTTTCCTGAACTCAGCTTGGACATCTAGCATATTTCACACCGTATATGGCAAAAGTCTTTGTTGTAGAATTTTGGGTATCACTTTGCTTGGATGGGTAATTAGAGACTGGAATGTACAGTGCACCTCCATTAAACACAAACGCTGGAAGCTGCTCAGGAAGAAATGGCGCCACCTGCCAGAAAGAGTAATGACGCATGCGCCATGCACGCCCACACCATCACGAGCACAAGCCCCATTAGCTTTAATGGGGCTTGAGCTTACGCAGTATTTCCCTTATGCAGGTGTGTCCAGAACAGATCCCCCACATAAGGGAAGGGACTACTGTATACTGGGTTTTTCCAATCTGTGGATCAGTCTTTGGTTTTCCATATTTATGACAGATTTTAGCTAGAATTAATTAGATTCTCCCTCTGTAATTTGAAGCAGCTCTATTGGTATGGTATCTGTTCCAGGTAATTTATTTCTACCAAGTGCTCAGAGTGCAGCTTCAACTTCACTTTCTAACACTGTAGGCTTATCATCAAATTGTTCTTCCTTAAATAAATCTGTCATTCTTTAACCTCTTGTATCTAGTTCTGTAGTATTCAGGGTTCTGAGCCTATTTCTGTCCCCTTTTACTTCTCATTTCACTTTAACTGCTTGAAGAGGTTCATTGGCCATCCTTTGAGGCTTCTGTTGCTTTTTGGCTACAGACAGGGTCTTTTTGCATTCATCCCTGACAATGTCCCTTGGTTCAGTCCTGAATTCTTCTGGTTCCAGTCAGTTAGACTAAATAGTGCAAATCTATTTTTACATTATTTTAAACATCTATGAGGATGTTGTGCAGGTTGTATTTTGGCATGATAGTTGATTTAGTGTTCTTTAGTTTAATTCTATTTTTTTTAAATATTAACAATTCATAATCTTTGCCACAATCTGTTGCTGGTCCTGTTTTTTCCAGAGAGAATTTTTTGTTTCTGATTATGTGGTTTATTTGATTTCTATACTGACCATTAGTTGATGTCCCTTTATACAGTCATCTCTTCAGTTGCTTAAAGAATATGTTTGCAATGAACAATTGGCTGGCCTCACAAAATTAAATCAGTCACTCTCCTGTTGCATTTCTTGATTCTAGACCAAATTTTCCTACAATCTTTGATGTTGCTCTGTTTTCTACTTTTGCATTCCAATTGCCTGTGATTAATAACAAGTCCTGTTGTGGTGTATGTTTATATGTTCCACTGCTTGTTTTACAATGCCTAGTTTCCCTTGATTCATGCTTCTCACATTCCATGTACCTCCTCCCATCTGGGAGAGGCGGGAAAATATAAA
>NC_056524.1:65768418-65788102 GCF_019175285.1 Sceloporus undulatus
TATTATTATTATTATTATTATTATTATTATTATTATTATTATTATTATTATATGTTATGCATCTCTGGACTTTGCTTTCACCTCTGGGCAGATGAACAGCTGATCGTTCTTTTGGCTTTACTCCAGTTGCATCATTAGCCACATCCTTACTTGTAGTTGTCCTCTGCTCTTCCCTAGTAGCTCCTTGAGTGCCTTCTGACCTTGAAGTCTCATCTTCTGGCTCTGGCCCTTGTTTTATTATTTTGGATTGTCTCCTCATAGAGTTTTCAAGATGGAAGCCTCAGGAGTGGTTTGCCATTGCGTTCCTCTGCACAGTACTAACAAGTGTAAAATATAGTGCCACTGCCATTGTCTCTGAATTATCCTCTGCCAGTGTCACCAATATTGGGGGCTCCAATATTGCTGCTACTGCCCAACAGCTGTTTGGCACTTTTAATCTGACTCCTTAACAAAAGCCTGTCTGACATAGGAGACTCTACTGGTAGAACTGCACTGCTACCAGCAGCATTGCTTCTTTCCTCACAGGAGCATGCACTCCCATCACCATGGAAAGGTAGTGCCATGATATTTAATCTTCCATAATTAATAAAATTGCACTTCTTGCTAACATAATAAATGTTCTTCTTTCTTTCACACATAACAGATAAACCAACACTGAAAATGAATCCAAGGGATTTTGAGTATATTTTAACATGGGAAACTGGAAATAATACAAGGATGCCAGCATGCTTCAGTGTGATGTATTATGAACGCACAAGGTTTCTATTTTATATCTATATCTAATATATATTCACATTTTGTAAATGGTCATGATATGATCAATTACATTACTTTAAGTGTATGTGTGTACTTGGCTTCAAACCTCTCATCAGCTTGTGCAACCCCATAAATTTCATAGGGACTTTTTAGGCAAGGAATATTTAGAGGTGGTTTTGCCAGTTCTTTCCTCTATCTACAGCAGGGAAAGTTACTGGTGATCTTCCATTCAAATACTAAGTATAGTTACATATATTTACTTACATTTCTGCCAGAGACCCCTGAATTATTATGAAGGGCAGGGGGTCGATGTCACAGGCAGATAGCATTGTCCACTTTGCATTATTAATGTTGCCCACTTTTTAGAGATTTTTAGATAAGTTCCTTACAGAAAATATATCAAGCAAATTAATCCTTTTTGATATACCTTTTCCTCTCTCCATTGTAGCACTCTGAATTGCCCCATTGAAACAGGGTCAGATTTATCCAAAAAAGGCAAGGGACAAGATCCATCTTCCAGCAAGTCTGGGTAAGTGTTATCTGTTAGAAGTTGGTTTTCAAATATATGTTGGTCCTTGGGGTGTTTCCAAGTGAGAACATCCAGATGACAGTTTTTCTTTGTTATCCAATAAATATAGTAGTGGTGGTGGTGGTGGTGGTGGTGGTGGTGGTGGTGGTGGTAGCAACAACAGTATTTTTGCATCAGTGGGGGATAAACATTCTTGAATTCAGACATTAATAGCCTAGCTGTTAAACATCACTGTGCTTCATTATTTTTCTTTTTTGCAACTGGCTTTCATTGTTGAGGATGAAATCAGGCATAATGTCTTGGAAAATGTCAAAACAGTGCGCCCGCACCCCCCGTTCCCCATGTAATGGAAGGGCCGACTGTAATATATTTCATTAAATTCTGTTCTGTGAAGGGGGAAGAGGGTTCACTCCCATTTTCTTAATTCAATCTGAGCTACATTCACATTTCCCAACTTGGTGCCCTACCTCTGTGTTGGATGACAGTTACCCTATAACCCAACAAGCTGACTTTTAGTTGAACCCTTTGGCAGTTAGTTATATTACAGTGCATCTGGAGGGCACCAGATTAAAGGACACCCTTTCGAGGGTGTAAAAAGGAGCAGCTTTTTGAGGCTCCTTTTTGTCCCCTTGAAAGACCACTTTGGGGCTGTAGCATGAGCTTGCTGCAGCCCTGATCTGGCTAGGAAAGGAGCGGTCTGTCAAGCCCCAAAGTTTGCCAGCTATGGAACATTGTATCAGAATATCTCTCTGTATCTCCTTCGTGCATACATTGTCAAACTGTGAAGCAGATTCCCAGGGCATTGGGTCTGACACACTTGTGACTCTTTATCGTCTACTAGGTCTCAGCAAAGTGAGGACTCAGATCATCAAGTTCTTCAACCAGGGGAACCACCTGTCTGTCCATCTCTGCCAGAAGGAAGTGTGCAGTTGCAAAACAACAAGTACAGGTTTGTGTCAAAAGGCAGTCAAACGTTCAGATCAAAAACAGCCATGAGAAAGAAGGAGGAAGAGCAGCAACACACTATATTTACATAAGAAATTAGTTGCTTGCACTTAGAAGCTATATCCAGGGCTGCTACTCTCATATGCTCTGTTCTTTTCTTTTTCTCACTGTTTCGTTTTCCACTTCCCACTATTACCCAAATGGGTAATAGAAGAGCCAAAAGAGAGCACTTTTCCCAATTTGCCTTCTTCTCTACCTTCTTTCATCCATCACAAAGAATTAAAAAGTGGCAGTAGAACTTGGTAATTAACAATAACATTAGCATTAATGCATTAGTGCTACTTGTTACATGCCTTCAAGTTGAAACTGACGTATGGCATCCCTGTCATAAGGCTTTGTTAGGGAAGGAGTTCTCAGGTGGTTTGCCATTGCCTTCTTCTGAAATACAGGCTACAGTTCCTGATATTCCTTAATAGTCTCCCATCCAAATACTAATCAGGCCTATTGCTATTTAGCTTCCAAAATCAGACATGGTCTTAACAGTAACAAATTATTTTAATTCCTCCCTTCTAAGCTCTAAGGGATGGGATACTGGACACTCTAATCCAAATTCTGTTGTTTGTCCCAACTAGGAGGACAAAAATGTCTAGGGAAAAAAGCAATGGTCATGCAATAGCAAAAGTTTTATTAGAAACAAACTAGAAGAGTTAGATAAAAAATGGGAGGGATGGGTAAAATGTAGTCAATCCTGCAGACAGACAAATATGTTGTGGTCTGTGTGCAGAGCCCTAAGATAAAATCACAAGCTCATGTGATAAATGGGTAAAAGAGCTGATGTGACCAATGAGTACTAGGCTATAGAACTATAAATCCCAACCAATAAAATGAGTATATGGAGATGTCATACATGCTGAATACACATACAAATACAAATGAAGTTTTCAACACCTCCAAGTAAACAGATGGGAGGAATAACATAGCAAGCCCATTACAAGAGATAAATTGATAAAATAAGACCAAATGCGTTTCGACAACAAGTCTTCATCAGTGGTCGGAATAGGCTGCTGTTACAGCATAGAAGATATAACAGTATATGTGGACACATCCAGTGAAAGTAAGTCGTTGTTTGTCCAAAATGGACAGTAACCTGGATATCCCACAGATGAATAAAGCTCCCCAACTTCTGCAGGAGATAGACATTCTTTTACACAAAAAGGGTAATCAAAAGAGTTCATACTAAGGCTTCTATTTCAGATATTTTATCATTCCAAAGCCAGGTTGAAGAATTCATGCAGTTCTAGATCTCTGCAACCTCCACAGGTTTGTTAGGCCCAGGCATTTCCATATGGCTACCCATTCCACTATTCTGTCATTGTTGCGATTAGGGGATTGGCTAACCAAAACACACCTAAAAGATGTCTATTGCCATGGAGGGGAGTTGCCACAACAAAGACCACAAGGAATCTCGACTGGAGGGAAACAGGCCACAACTTTATTGAGCAACAGAAACAGAGTTGGCCCGCAAAGCATGAGGCCTGGATCTGTCATCTACCAATCTGCTATGGGTTGATGAACCCAACTGCTTGGTCACGGCCAAGCTTTGAGATGACAAAAGGGGTGTGACCAGTTAATCACCCATTGTTTGTTTATCTGTGTTTACACCCCTTGTTACCAGGGGACACTGACTCGATGCCGCCCTTGCAATGGCAACACCAGAACCTTCTCAGCACTCCTGTGTCCCCGTTGGAGTCACGATCCAGTACTGTGCAGCCTTGGAAATCATGCCCACCAGATCCACTGAGTGTTGCAGTAGATTCAGGAATTTGTACGCTGGTGAACTATGTCCTCTCACCTGGAGATAGGAATGCTTCAGTATCCTGTAGCCAAACAAAGCTCTCAGTACAATTGCCTCCATGACAGGCTGGGGAGGGTATGTCTTGTCTGTCATAATCAAGGGCCACTGGACAGCTCAGGAGTAATCAGTGCTTTAGAGCTTCTGGCAGTGCATTGTGGGCTTTTGAACTAATTCTGCACAACAGAGCTAACAATGTAGTTTTGGACACTTCCACAGCTATACAGTACACAAACAGGGGAATGATGCCTCACATGTTATCCCAGCTAATGGTATCTCTTTGTAACATGCATTCTGAGGGGCATCTGGCCAGTAGCGGTTCACCCTCTTTGTAACATGCATTCTGAGGGGCATCTGGCCAGTAATGGTTCACCCTCTGGAGGAGTTGAACCTGCTTACCAATACATTAAGCAAGTCAACTTCACTCTACTATGAGTGGCAAATTGAGAGGTTAGTAGCACAGTTTTTGTTCAACAGGTGGATGTCCTGCTCTCAACACTGAACAAGAATTCAAAGTACCAATGTTCAGAAGCCATGGATGCTGGAGGTATCCAATGCCAAACAGTCCAGGATCAATCCAGACAGAACAGACTCCAAACAGTTGCAGTAGCAACTTTGTTAAACAATCCAAGAGTCATAAATCCAGTACTTACAAGAGCTGACTCAGGCCATCCAGAGGTAAACTGAAAATTGTTTCCAGCAGTTTGACTAAAGGAAAGTCCCTGCTTATAAAGGCAGAGACCTGATTCCAAGTAGTATTTAGGGAGTGGATTTTGCAGCTGAGGTTCTCACTGACACCTGGAATGCAGTCTTTTGTTCCATCTGTAATAATAATAATAATAATAATAATAATAATAATAATAATAATAATAATGTTTATTTATATACTGCTTTTCCAAATTAGATCAAAGCGGTGTACAACAGGAAGTACAATACAAAGTCAAAATAAAATATAACAGGCCTCTCTCCCCCTCAAGATGGTGGTTGGAAGGAGGGCTTTTTCTTCTTTCAGGTAGGCAGTTGGAGCTAGCCTGCCTCTCTCCCCCCAAGATGGTGGCTGAAGGGAGGGCTTTTCTTCTTCAGGCAGGCAGTTGGCGCTAGCCTGCCTCTCTGTAGGGGATAGTCTGAGCGAGACACCAAAGTCTCTGCCTTTCTCAAGGGCTGAGGAACCTCTTCTCCAGCTCCCCTTCCTGTTCTGAATCTTGCTGAACTGAAGGTCTTGATAAGTCAGAGAAATAGATTTGCCATCCAGGTGTACAGATGTTAAGACTAACTTTGTAGACAATACATCTCTCCAGGCATTCCTGCACAAGGTTCAGCAGATATTGAAGGCTGTCCACAAGTTTTCCATTAACCTTTCTTGTCACTTGGAGTTTCTTTTTGTAACTTCTTGGAGCCAGCATGCAATACAATGTGAACATTCACCTTGCTACAGGTGCTTTCCTTCTTGACACACTTGGAAGAGGAGAATCAGCATGACAAAGGGATCTTGCGGCTTTCAATACTGAAATAAAGAAGTTGGTAGCATGAGCTTTCATAGACTTGACCCTACTTCCTTAGATGCACACTTAGCAATAGCAAGTACATTTCTGTACCACTTATCAGTGCACTTGAGCACTCCCTAAGTGGTTTACAGTGTGTAAATTAATTGTAAGTTAATCACTTAGACACAATGAGCAAGAGAGATTTAATAATAATAATAATAATTTGTTTTATTTATATACCGCTATTCCAAAGATCATAGCGGTGAACAGCAAGTAAGCCAATTAGCAAGTAAGCTAATTTGCCCCCAACAGTCTGGGTACTCATTTTAGAGACCTCGGAAGGATGCAAGCCTGAGTCGAGCTTGGGCCCTTTTGCTGGTCTTGAACTCGCAACCTTGTGGTTTTGAGTGTATGGCTGCAGTACAGGCATTTAACCACTGCACCACCAGGGCTCCTTTGTGGTTTCCAGTATAAGAGACCATGCATGAGATTGCATTAGGACAAGGTGGTTTTACAACCTGACATATTCTTTTTTCCTAAGGTAACATCATATTTTCACCTGTTTCAGAAGATTAACCTGCCAGTCCTCTGGCTCCACTGTCTGACACAGGTGAAATTTCATTCTCTGTAATGGTGGATCTAAGAAAGATACTGTGGTCTCGTTGCAAAGGTTTTATGAAGACAGTGGCATTCCTAGGGTTTGTGTCACCTGGTGCAATAACTCGTGGTGTCACCCTCCCCATTGATCTCCTCTTGTTTCACACCATACAGAATCTTTAGCAATGCTTTTTTACGCTGCTGTTACTCATAAATCGTAATTCCCATATACCACTGAGTGTAATGCTACTAGTTGTGACATAAATAACTAGCAGAATTAAAATTATACCTTCAAATTACAATATCATATGCACAACCTAAATGCATTAACATATGCATAGTGAATATTTGATTACAATGTGATGTTTTTAAAGAAAATGTAAAAATAATATTTTTAATTCAATTTTTTAAAATTTGAAATTTTAATTTAAAAAAACCTGGGGCCTCAGCTTTCTTCTCCCACCGAGCTTCACCCCACTCCCACCATCTTTTAAAGTATTTAAAAGGTAAGCAAATGAATACCACAGCCCATTTTTGCCAAAAAGTAATGGTGTCACACCCCTTAGAGTGTCACCTGGTGAGGTCTGCACCCCCCTAGTGATGCCACTGCATGAAGAAGCACAGAGGTTGCTTACCTGGAACTGTGGTTCTTTGAGTGGTCAACTATGAACTCACACAAACCTATTCACCTTGCCACTGTGTGTCCTTTTCGTTTCTGCTGCCATGGAGCTTCAGTGGTCTAGGACAGGAAATAGCAGAAACAGCACCAGACACGCACACTGGGAAGGGCAGGGCTATCACAAAACTCTTTAGAAGCTTTGGTATGTTCCAAAACTCTGTTGTGCACGTGCAGGAATGTCCCTATTGTGTGAGTTCACATATGGTCAATTGAAGAGACACAATTACAGGTAAGCAACTGTTCTTAATGTACCGTTCTCTAACTTATTAAATAGGTGTGTTGTAATTGAAACTAACTGATAGGATTCCAGATTGTAGTCACACTAGTTATTATTATTATTATTATTAACCTTTATTTATGAAGCGCTGTAAATTGCCACTTTAGATCCAGTTGGAAAATATTTGTGCATTCTTTCTCATTTCCATTTAAATTTTTCTAAAATTATTCCCCAGAACTGTCATGGAATGTTCCAATATCACAAGATCATTTTGCAACCTAACAAAAGAATTTTCAGACCCTTGCAAGACATACATAATTTTAGTGGAGCAGGTCACAGAAAATGGAGTACGTTCATCAACGTCGAGGTTCAATCCATACTTGGACAGTGAGTATGTGTTTTTTTCTAATGATGTTTGAAGTGCTTGATTGGTTGCAAGCTTTCTGTATAAATATCCTCCCTAGTATTCTCTACCTGGTGTTGTCCTATGATGGGAGTTGTCCAAACCTTCTGGAGGGCAGCAGGTTGAGGAAGGCTGTCCTACCATTAAAAGTTGGATAGTAATTTCAAGATGTAACATATCAGTATCATTTAAGAATAGTTAGTGTTTGAAGTATTTAATTCAGAAATAAACAACATTCATGCATCCAGGAGCTATTTCTCCTCCTCTGGAACCACTTGAGGCTGCCTCAACCTGCCACTGCTGGTTTTGCTGCTGAAATTTGGCAGTGTAGTGACAGTGGCTGACCATTTTTCATTTAAACAGTGCTTAATCTCCCTATGTACCCTGTTTGTAGGCAGACATGTGTTTCCAGAAGTCTCTCCTAGAAGTGCAGTTCTACTTGTAAACAAGATGCATGGAGATTGTACACCCTATTTAAATGAAAAATTATTCTTTTGAAATAAAAACACCACTTTTATCACACCACGCTACTGAACTGGAGCATGTACTGCCCACCCCTTTATGCAATTTATTTGAATATTTTTATTGGAGTCAGCACAGTTTATGTTTATCTCTAATCCTTTTCCTTCTGCTTAAAGGAGTGGCAGTCGAGACTATACATCTACCTTTTTTTAAAGACATTAAAGTCAGCACACAAAACCTAGTGTTAGATTCAGTGTTGGCCTTCAGAATCAGAATTTAGTGGAATTAATGTAGTGAATTTAATGAGGATTAAAGCAAGACAAGCACCAAAGGTAAAAGAAGTAAATATTTACGCTTGAATCTTCAGTATATATATTTGGAAGTAAGTCATTCCAATGAATTAATTTCATTTAAAATCCTATGTTCAAGTTAGCTGTGCTTTGGTTGGTTAATTCATACACTTGACTTACAAAAATATAAGCCAGAAAAGTTTATGTTAGCAAATGTCATTGATATATATTTTTTATTAAATTTATTTGATCAACAGCATGCCTGAGCGAGCCTGAGTTTAATATTTCAGCTTGTCCAAACTGTGTAAATGTGACAGTAAAACTTTCATCATCCTCATTACTGAATGTGTACAAAGACATTAAATATACAGTCACGGCATCAACAGCAGGTTTGCCAGACAAGGTCAGTAGTTACAGTGTTAACAGGAAATTCTTAGAAAAAAATCAAAGTAAATATACTTAATCATGAAAGTGTTAATTCTTCTGCTCTAGTATCTTCTACTTTAGGATGATATTACTCCCTGATGCAGATTTATTTTAATGTTCTAATGCAAGGCTTGGGGTCTAGAGGATTCATGTCAATGGACAAATTCCAAAAATTTAGCCAAAGAATAGTAACATTGACATTATTATTATCATTGTGTTGAACTAAGACTTCCTCATACTGAGACTTCCTAATTGAAATCAGTGCGGAATAAATTAGTCATGACAGACAACTCAACATTATTGAGGTAGAAATGACTGATAGTGAGCAAGGTTGATCAATATATTCCTTCAAACTCTGGAAGGATCCGTTGGATTAAAATAGTTATAATAATATAGCAAACCTATTCCAGTTTGTTGTTTTTTTTTAGTGCCTTCAAGTAGTTTCCAACTTACAGCAAGCCTGTCACAGTTTTGTGTGTGTGTGTGTGGGGGGGGGGGTTGCAAGATTTATTCAGAGCAGGGTTGTTTGTGCCTTTCTCTGAGGCTGAGAGAGTGTGACTTTCCCAAAGTCACCCACTGGGTTTCCATGCCCAAGCAGGGATTTGAACTCTGTTATGCAGAGTTGTAGACTAACACTGAAATCACTCCACCATGCAGAGGCTCTCCTGCTCCTGTGCCAGTATCTATTAAGAAATGAGCATTCCAACATCTGTACCAGCAGAATATCAGAAACAACTATGGCCTTGTCCGCACTGGCCATAATACTCCAGGGCAAACCAGAGTATCTTGGCCTCACAGGAGCTCCATTCTGTCTCCTTTTCTATGCCACCATGGCTATTTGCACAGGCATCCCACCAAGCCACCTGGCATATCTGCTGTGAATTTCTCATTCCTAAAAACCTCCCTGACCAATTATATATTAAAAGCCTGCGTGAAGAAAAACATATTTCCCAACTGGCAAAAGGAAAGTAAGGAGGGGGCCAGCCTAGCCTCGCCTGGAAGGGTGTTCCAGAAGGTGGGAGCAGCCTTGTCAAAGGCTCTCTCTTGTGTCCTCACAGGATGGTGGTCAGACCAAGATAAAGCCTTCCCGTGTAGATCGCAGAATCCTTGCTGGTTGATATTGGGAGATATGGTCTTTTAGAAGTCTAAATAGAGCACACACCAAGCTAAACTATTTGGGGGTTTCTAGAAGTTTCAGTCCACAAAATGACTTTTTTACAAGCTCTGGACTAGTATTGCTTTCCCCTTCATTAAAGACAGATTTCTCAAACTAAGAGAGGGCATTCATGTCTTGGCTGGGTGAAACTCCTGTTCACACCACTACATCTCACATGCTCTCAGATTAGCATTATAGTCTGTTTACAGAACATTTAGCAATTGCTAAACAGAACTATTTGTCTCTTACAGCAAGATAACAATACAACCAAACAACAGAGTTTCTATGCTGTTATGGGAAACTTGCTTCCAAACAGAAATTATTGCCTTACTGTAGATGTGTGTACAACTGTAGCTACCAAACAGTGCACTCCATCTTCACCAAAATGTATCATCACCAGCTCCAAGAATAAATCAGGTACTGTGAGTTATGATGGGAGTAAATGGAAGTTAATGGGAGCTTGATTTGCCTTTTATTTTGTTGGGAAAGCCAAGCAATGATCTATATCGGGCAACAAAAGCTCTGTTTTTCTTTTTGCATTTTCATATTTAGTGCTCTCTGCATCTGACAAAGCCATGATACTCGGCAGTAACTCCCAAATGTCATGTTGTTTAATATCTTTTTATTTTGCAGATCATATTACAACTGCAGCTTTGACTGGGGTCTTTATGCCATTATTAGTGGTACTGATTTTGTTTGTCCTCTATGAGGTCGGTCTTATCTGCTTAAAGACAGATTGGCCTAATGTCTTGGTATGTATTCTTGGAAAAGATTATGTCCAGCGCTTTTCATTAAGTATACATTGCTCAACTGTTTAAAAAAAGATTTTGTATCTTTATAGGAAGGTTTTTCTCTGTGTTGGTGGAACAGGCATACCCAAAAGAAACAGATATCTCTGCTGTACCTCCTGAATAATTATGTTAGCTCAGTCCCTTGGGCCTTCCAAGAAGTGCTTTAACTTTTTTCTTAGGTCACCTAGAGACTTTCTAGGGCGGACAAAGCATGTCTGCCCTATCCAATGTGGACAGCAGTTCTCTCCATTTGAGCCATCTTCCCATCTTTGTCTTGACAAGTTACTCTTTTGATCTATTCCCAAATCTCCATGATATTCTGGAAATGTATCCCACAAAAGTAACCTTTCCAAGCTCTGAGAAAAGCAGCAGAAACAAAACAAAGAAGCTCCACAGAAAAACTCATCTTTATTCCCTTGACAGAAAGCATTCATTTTTAAACAATGTAATTTATTGACATTTAGGATTTATGTTCACTTCATTTTGTATCTTTTCCATTATTAACTAATTCAGTACATTATGGCATGTTGTATCTCTGCTTTTGTTTTAAACAACTTTTTCTACTGTTAGATGAGTAAACATGTAGGCGTGCTTCTGAATGCAAGCTTGAATTTTGGTGAGGGGCTATAATTCAGTAATAGATTACTCCCTTTGCACTGAAAGGCCACAGGTTCAATCCCTGGCTCTCCTTTTTTTTAAAAAAAAAAGGGGGGGGGAATGGAAAGGTGGATGAACTTCCTATAACTTAGACCTGGCCTTTAGAGTTGCTACCAGTCAGATGGAAAATAGTCTGATCTGGTATATAGCAAGCAACTTTGTGTCCTCCTGTTGTAACACAGTGAATAAGCTGTGTAGTTTTAAATCATTGTAATATAGGCATACCTCAATTAACAAATCTGCTAGTAGTGAAATTCTGTTTTACAAAGCCTTTTTGTGACCCTCTAGCCCAGTCTTTCCCTTCTTGTGCCTGTAGTGCAGCCGCTCACGCAAAACCATAAGGTTGCGAGTTCAATGCCAGCAAAAGGGCTCAAGCTTGACTCAGGCTTGTAATCTTCTGAGGTCACTAAAATGAGTACCCAGATTGTTGGGGGCAATTAGCTGACAGTTGTAAACTGCTTAGACACTGTTAGTTTAGTATGAAGCGGTATATAAATGAAGCTGTTTGTTTTGTTCGTGCTCTGTCTAGCTGGAATAACACCATCAGCACTGGGAGGATGGTAAAGGAAGGCTGGAGAAACACAGATGTTCAGCATTGGGTTGCAGCAACATGTCTATAGTAAACAATGCAATAAAGCTTGAACTGAGAAAGAATGGGATTGTGTTCTAGCTAGTCTTACTGTAGCTGTGGGTACCTGCCTACGACAGGCAGTGTAAACAGCAGGTTTCTCCAGAATCCCTTATGAAGCATGCATAAAATGCAGAATGGGAAGAGCAGATACGCCTACCTTATCAACTCCCCTCTCCTTATTTTTTTTTTAAAGCATATATCTATACATTTGGTCTTCTATGTTTGGCCACCAAAACAGAAATCATAATAATACTGGAGACTGTCTCTGGATGCATTAAAGAGGTATTTCAAGTGGTCTTTAGAAGGTTTAAAATATTTTTGTTTACCTACACAAGGTGCATTTGACCTGGTTGTTGATTTCCCATGTGCGTATTACTAATTTTGAATACGAAGTTTGCAGAAATATGTTGAATTGCTTTTCTTTTTTGCGGTGTATCATGTAAAAATCCATTCCTATTCTTTCCACATTCTTTCTGCCCCAGTACCAATTTTTACATTAAAGTTATAATGCCCTGAAACACATCTACTTCACTAACTGAGGCACACCTATACTCATGTTCAAACCGGTGTATTAGCTACCCAGCCTCAAGATAATGAAACGGGGGTTAACAAAATGAGGAAGAAAGAATTCTAAATTCTCAGGGTTTTCTCAAAAAAGGATTTCTCAATAAAGTCTCCCATTTTGAAGATGCCAAAATTACAAATGTGTGTTACTGAAAGCTGTGAGAATTGCATGTTTTTATGGGTTCCATATTTAGAACCAAGCAAGCTATTGACATCAAATGTGAGGTATTCATTGTCATCTTTAAAACAGACCAGTACTGTTTTGGAAGCATTGATATTTTTTTATTTTTATTTTTTGCTTGTTTGTTTGTAAATTTCAAAGTTACTTTATTTTCCCCCCTCCAGGAAATCATCCCCAAACTGGCTTATTCTGTCTTTGATTCAGTTCCTGAAGAATTGCACACTGTCAAAGTCACAGAAAAGAGTAAAAAAAAAGTATGGCACTATGATGACGATGATTATGTTGATGATGACAATGACAGTGGAAGTGATGTTGAAAATAATGGTTTCTATACTGTCCGTAAGATTTTTAAAAACAGTTCCACTGTAGATACGATGGAAGACTTGTCTATAGATCGCTCATCTTCTGCAAATGAAACAGTTGAGCCTGGAACTCCTGAAGCAGAAAGCTTTCAGAATGAGATTAATGAAGGTGAAAGTGGAACAACAAACCAATTTTTTAATCATTCTTCTGAAGTGAATTCCACAAATGAACCAGAGCTGAAGCCCAGCAGTTGTTTAAATGTGAACTTAAATACTGTAAAGCTAGGAACATCTGTTGACACTTTGGATGTTCCTGCAACTCTAGATCCTGACCAAGAGGATTCAGCAAACTTGAAAGAATCATGCATTAATGATGATTCTGAATCAATCCATTTCACTGACATCCCAAATGTGCAGAGTGTCCATAGCCTCTTGTGCGCATGGCAAAATTCTAGTGAGTCTAGTGAAGAAAGTGAGTCATCTGATTCAGAAACAGTTAATGTTGGCTATATGGGAAGATGAAAGCAATGGAGATACACATTACCACTTCATAATGCTCTGATCAATGTGCCAGATTATTTCCAATTTGTTAAAGAACTAAGTAGTATGTATTGTGTAATGGAATCAATATTATTCATATATACACATATATGCAACACTGTCCTGAATCGTAACCGAATCAACATATACCATTTCTGTGAGCTACAGACTAAACAACTTTAAGTACAAAAAGAATCACCATTTTCTTTGAAATTTGAATAGTAAGAAAGGAAGGTTCCAGTATTTTCATATCCTGTCATGTTGCTAAAGTGTAGTTTTAAATTAAAACCTTCTTTGAGACTAAGCTCTCAGACACCTTTGGGTATAGTTGATTTCCAGTTCCACTTGACTATCAGACATTGTTAGATAGACTGGGGCTGCTTCCACACTGCAGAATTAATGCAATTTGACACCACTTTAATTATCATGGCTCGATGCTGTAGAATCCTGGGATTGTCGTTTGTTGTGGCACTGGAACGCTCTGACAGAAAAGTATAAATATCTCACAAAACTGTAAGTTCCAGATTTCTGACTATAGTGTCTATGCTGGCTAGGGGATATAGCCAAAAGTAACTTTTTCAAGGTCTGAATTGCTTTAGAATGGTTTCATTGTGGTTTTGCCAGTCATAGACAGAGATCTTTGAAACATGGAGGGTGCTATGCTTTTGTTTATATCTCAGTTTATTTGGGAGACTGTTACATCTCTGTTACAATACTTGAGGGCTATTAGTGTAATTCAGTACTCCTAGGCTGCTGCTTCTATTTCATATGTATGTTTTTTCTTCAGTCAAGACGAAGCAATCTTCTACTTCATGGTCTCATGTCACTGAGAACTACCTGGCTCTTTGTGATCCTTTGGACCACAAACCATCCCATCAGCTGAAGATGAACTACAACTTCCATCAGGTCTCACCAGTGGCCAAGCCGATTCCAGCTGTTCAGCAACATCTGGAGGGCCACCGATTCCCTGTACCCATCTTTAGTTTTTTGTAATGTGGTAGGAGAGAAGACAAAAAATAAACTAAAGAGACTTTAACTCTTTTTTTCCAACTTGGAATAAGCTCTGATCTCTTTTTCATTACTTTTTTAAAAGGGCATTTAGAACAGAAATGTGGCCAACCATCCTACCTTTCTTTGCTCCTGATGGTTGCAAGCAGACCCATTCAATTTCCCTTTTTCTAAACAAACAAACAAACAAACAAAAAACCCACAGAGCACTTAGCTCTTAAAAGTGCCATTTGACTGAGCCATCACTTCTTTTCAGAATCTAGAAAAGTTATTTCAGGGACTACAACTTCCAGAATCCCCCATCATCAAGTCCACTGGCCTTGCTGCCTGGAGCATTCTGGAAATTGAAATTCTTCCCCACATAACTTTGCTGAATTCTGTTTTCTTTAATGTAGTATGATCAGACCTTCTAGGTCAACTTTAATTCTACAAGTTCAAGTAACACATTATTTGCAGACGTGTTATGACTGCTAAATAAGTTTGGCCAAGGCCCAGAATGTTTTTTAGGGGTACCTACATCCCAAAACTGTGATATTTTAATTAAGATTTGACATCATCTCGAATTTTGCTGGCACTTCCAACCATCTGGCTCTGGATTGCATATCCTACCAGAACAAACATGTAATATTTACTATTACACTCACATTGAGTTACAAAGAGTAATAGGTCTTTTTTGCAAAGAGTCTTTCTTGCTTCCCCAGTTAAAATACTACCTTAAACTTCTTGTTCTGGGTACAGTTGTTTTCTTACATTTTACTGTGGGAAAGTGGCTTTTACATCAAAGAGGAACGTGCTTCCTTGCAACCTTAGAAGTGATTTCTGAACAAACATTTTGAAAAACCACTTCCTTGGGAATGGATTTGCTGCTTAGCAGGGGTTCCAGACTTATGCCTTGATTAGTTCTTTCCAGTTTGTTATGTGCCTTCAAGTAATTTCCGATTTATGGCAACCTTAAGGCAAACCTATCATAGGATTTTCTTGGCAAGATTTACAAGATTACCACATGAGGCTTTTAAATTGAAATTAAAGCTGGAGAATAGTGTCTTTGGCCACACTTACCACATGACATTGTTTCTATCCTTTAATGCATTGGTAAAGCGCCCCTTTTAATTGACAGGAAAACCTGTCAATAAGCTCCTAATATCACGGCTTTTCCATTAGTCCTCTGATGCGACACATTCTTTTTGCTGCCTTTCCAATATTGGGAAGGCATGTGGTGACAGTCGGATTATTCACTCTCTCTTTTCCTCCCCCTCACTATTCCCAAGCAGGCTGTTTATCTTTTTTTCTTTTTAAATTTTTTAATTAAATCACGTTACCATAACTTTGTAATTGCATTAAAAATTAAAATTTTTAAAAATGAAAATCATATTGGATAGGGAATAGGGCAGTAAGGTGGAGTTAAGGAGGACACATGGAAGAGAGTGTGGGGAACTATCAATCACCAAAATAGCACCTTCCTGCTATTCCAGAGAAGTGTGATAATGAATTATCCCAAACTAGGTATATTTTTGTTTCCTTAAATAACGCAGTTGCAGCAAGACTAGTGGCTCATGTGATAATGTCCTTATCCAAAGAGGGTTTGCCCTTGCCTGCTTCTGAGGCCGGGAGGGTGTGATTTGCCCAAGATTACCCATGGATTTCCATGGCCAAGTGGGGATTTGAATCCTGGTCTCCAGATTCTTAGTCCAACACTTAAACCACTATACCATGCTGGCTCTCAGTCCATTCCAGGCACCACAAGAAGTCCTCTACATGTTTCTGCTTAAGAAGGAGCAAATTATGCCAGGAGATTTTTGAACGTATATATACAGTGGAGCCTGTCACAGTTACCTCAGCATTACTTGTATTTTCTTTGCAGCTATTATTGTTTTGTTACTGCGTTCCTTCAAGTTGTTCCCAACTTATGACAATTATAAGGCTGTATAGCAATGTGTGTGCTTTAAAGTGCATTACACTGACACTCAAATAGATCTAACAGCTAGATCTGTTTCACTTGCTCTCTGTGGGCGTTCTAGCTTTTTTCTTGTTGTGTGCCTTCAAGTCATTTCTGACTTACGGCAACCCTAAAATGTTCAGAGGAGGGTTTGCCATTGTCTAGCTAGTGGAATGGTCCTCGTCCTCTTCTGGAGAGGACTTGCATTTTCGGAGCATGTCTTCAATTCAGAATTGTCAGTGGAAATCTAGGTGGTTCAGAATGCATTTTGTCAACTTTGGGTTTCTTGGCTTGAGAGAGCCTTGCTGCCATTACCCATGCTTATGTTTACATTTAGTCCAGAATAGTAGTACAGTGGACCCTTGGTATCCACTGGGGTTTGGATCCAGGCCCCACTGTGGATACCAAAATCTGTCAATGCTCAAGTCCCATTAAATGCAATGGCAGAGTAAAATGGTGTCCCTTATATAAAATGGCAAAATCAAGATTTGCTTATTGAAGTTTATATATTTTTGAATATTTTTCAGCCATGGAGGGTTGAATCTGTGGATAAAAAAAAATCCATGGATATGGAGGGCTGAGTGTACAAGATAGTTTAGCTGGGAACGGATATTTTCATGATATTATGCCAGTACTTAGTCTGGCTTTTTAAAGTGTGAAGACCTGACTTCCTTAATTGTATAACTTTAACTTCTATTACATGTTTTATACTGTATTTTTTATTGTTGATCTTTTATTTTAACCACTTTTTATGTATACCGTCAGGGAATTTCAGTTATGGAATAACAAAGAAACACCATAAATAAATTATTTTATAAATAGTGAGTTTTGCATCCATGATTCTCTTTTTTTCCCTTTCTTGCAGCACATTATCCTTAATGGGGAACACAACAGTGAACCTATGGGGAAGACTGAGTTCTGTGATGAGGCCCTGAGATTCATTTTCATATCAATGTTAAGAGGGATTTCTAAAGTGATGTTTGTTAAATTTTTTGAGTAATTAAAACTTTGGACTTTATCACAAAAGGGAGTAAATCAGAATTAAAGCAAGATATTCGCATATTGGGCCAGTACTTATCCCACAATGTTGTCTATTCAGTTGCTGCTTTGTATTTCCTTTATATCTGTAGTGCACCTGTTCATTGAAAGGGAAAGCCTGTCAATAGGCTCCTAATATCATTCCTATTCCATTAGTTCCCCCTGGTGAAATAGGTCACTTCCATGGCAGCAACAATGGACAACATTCACATGGCATGAGGGGGGCATGATTCCTCTCCTCCCTGCCATCTCTCTCGCTATTTTAAGGTCTAGCAAATTCCTCACTTGCCTGAAAGACAATTGCCTTGTCAAAAGGTGGAAGAGGCAACAAGGGAATCAGCTACAGTATTTTGGATCTCATCCTAACCAACAGGGATAACTTGTTTAATGAGGTGCAAGTTCCTTAGGTAGGAGTGATCATGTTCTCCTGGGGTTTGTTATACAGTGGAAAGGAGATGCCAGGCATAGTCAGATACACATTCTAGACTTTAGGAAAGCTTATTTCAATAAACCTAGGGAAGTACTAGGGGTTATCCCACAGTCAGGAATACTAAAGGCACAATGAGGAGGAAAAATGGGAGGTATCTCAAGAAACCAGGATGGATGACTAAAGAACTTTCAACTGAGCTAAATTTTAAAAGGGTCATGTATAAAAAAATGGAAACGGGGAAATCACCAAAGAGGAATTCAAACAAATAGCTGGCACATCTAGGAGTAAAGCCAGAAAAGCTAAAGCACAGAATGAGCTCAAGCTTGCTAGAGAGGTTAAGAACAATAAAAAGGGCTTTTGGGGGTATGTTCATAGCAAAAAGAAGTAGAAGGAAACAGTAGGACCACTGTGTGGAAAAGATAGCAAAATGCTAATAGGACAGAGAAAAGGCAGAGCTACTCAATAGCTTCTTTGCCTCAGTCTTCTCACAAAAGGAAAAGGGTGCTCAAACAGGAAAATGGAGCAGAGGACACAATAGGGGATATGAAGCACAGAATAAGTAAATAGGTAGTACAGGAATACTGCCTCTGGGCCCAGATGAACTACATCCAAGGATATTAAAAGAACTGCCAAATGTAATCTCAGAGCCACTGGCAATAATCTTTGAGAACTCCTGGAGAACAGAAGTCCTAGCAGACTGGAGGAGGGCAAACATTGTACCCATCTTCCAAAACATAAAGGGGGAGGGAGAGGATCTCAACAATTATAATCCCATTAGTCTGACATCAATACTAGGAAAGATTTTAGAGCAGATCATTAAACAGAAAGTCTGTGAACATTTAAAAGGGAATGCTATAATTACAAAAAGTCAACATCGGTTTCTGAGAAACAAGTCATGCCAGACTAATCTGATGCCTTTTGTGTGTGTGTGTGTGTGTGTGTGTGTGTGTGTGTGTGTATGTATGTGTAAAAATTACCAGCTTGGTAGATGACGGGAATGCTATAGCTATAGCATATCTTTACTTCAGTAAGGCCATTGACAAGGTCCCCCATGACATTCTTGCAAACAAGTTTGTAAAATGTCGTCTAGACAATGCAGTTCTTAGGTGGACTTGTAATTGGTTGACCAGCCAAACCCAAAGGGTTCTCAGCAATGGCTCCTCTTCATCCTGGAGAAAAGTGACCAGTGGGATGCCATAGGTTTCTGTCCTAGACCTATTGCTATTCAATATATTTATCAATGAGTTGGATGAAGGAATAGAGGGCATGCTTATCAAATTTGCAGATGATACCAACTTAGAGGGACTACCCCAGAGGGGCGGATCAAAATTCAAAATGACCTTAATAGATTAGAAAGCTGGGCCAAAGATAACAAAATGCATTTCAGCATGGAGAAATGTAAGGTACTGCACTTAGGGCAAAGAAATTACATGCATAAATATAGGATGGGGAACACCTGGCTTAACAAGACTATCTGTGAAAAGGATCTAAGGCCTGTTACAGACAGCCAAAATAAAGCTGCTTCAAGTCACAGTGGAGGTATGATGTTTCAATTATGTATGCGTCCTAAGAGTCCAGAAGTCGCACCAAAGCCACGCTCCAGCCCTAAGGACTGGAGCGTAGCTTTGGTGTGGCTTCTGGACTCTTAGGACGTATGCATCATTGAAACACCATACCTCCACTGTGACTCGAAGCAGCTTTATTTTGGCTGTCTGTAACAGGCCTAAGAGTCCTAGTAGACCACAAGTTGAACATGACTTAACAATGGCCCCATTCATACTGGGGTAAAAGACATGGAGGGAACTGGGAT